>NW_017298597.1:57312-122857 GCF_001594075.2 Trachymyrmex cornetzi | reverse complement strand
TTTCATACCATAAAAATTATGTCTAAGACATTTTGTCGAAAAATGAATAGTTTCGGAAATAATTGTTTGCTTCCATACTTTTTCCCCACCCTGTATATGAAAATATGAATCTTATATCTTTATATATATTTTTTTAAAATCTGATTTGATTTGATCAAATGAACTACACACGCAATTGCTCTAAATAATAATAAAAAATACAATTTTATAAGTAAAATTTAATAAAATGGCTCCTGCCTTCTCTTACTTTATGTTATCATTTTCCTAATAATAATCGCTTGCAAAAATATAAATGTGTGTATTCATGGATGAAAATTAATCGGAAATTGCGCGCAAGAATGCGCCGTCATTAATAGCTTTCGGAATGATGGGAGAATTAATTACAAATGGCCGGTAGGAACGTAAAACTATTCGGACGGAATATTCTAATTTGACGTAATTAATGAAATTTGATCACTACCGTCGTTCTTGTCGTTGACGAGAGAGACAGAGATAGACAGACAGACAGACAGACAGACAGAGAGAGAGAGAGGGAGAGAGAGAGAGAGAGAGAGAGAGAACTTTATGATTTCGAACAATTGTATATCGCGTGCTATCAGACTTGTAACTACAGAAAAACTATCCTTTACACACTGTTTACATTCAGATGAATAATTAGTCCTTGCTTGGTACGCCTTGATATATTCAAAGCGTATCGAAAACATTTTGATATACGACTTGTTATCGAATAAAGTCTTGACTTATGTAAACTAGAATTAATCACTAATAGTTATTGCTCAACTAGTCAAATTATGTTCAGTTATTGATCATTTTCGCTCAATTAATTCTCCGTCACCGTCGTGTAGACATTTTATAGATTTTTTTTCTATTAAATCTTGTAGACACCTCCGGAAGCATAACTAGTAACGACGGTGGTGGGAAAAACGTACAGCTTTGACTTCCTCTCATGACAGGTCGGTTAATCAAGTCCTGTCTTTCAAAACCATCACTTCAACGATGAAATATTAGTTGGCTTCATCGACCATGGCCGAGAGCGAATTTTAAGAATGTCGAACCTACGTAAAGATAGTCGGGAAGGAAGGTAACGTAATCGATATAAAAATAATACGACGGAATAATGCGATAATAACGAAGATAACATCGTTGCTCGTCATTTATTTCAATCCTGGATTAACTTTTTTATTATCGGAATAACGCAAGTAGAAAGGATGAAAATGAAAACCAATAAGGTGGATACAGAAAGATAGAGAGGATGGGGAGAAGGGAATGAATTTTCAACTTATTATAGTTGTTGCGAGAAGAAATTACAAAAATACGGAAGTAAAGAGTATATAGAAATTATACTGTTAATAGATAAACATAGAATGCAATCTTCGGCAAAATAATGACAGTTTGTGGAAATTGTCAGAATGCGGCTCGATCGAGCGAGTTTCAATTTGCCAAACTCTGATTGAATCTTGAAATAACGAGAATTGGAAAGTCATCGCTTGAAAAATGATCGTTTTCCGATATACTAAACATGAAAGTATCGAAAATAGTAACGAAAAGCAAATGTCATATTGTAAATATTAGGAAAGTACTCTTTCATAAGAAATTAAAGAGTTTTAATTTCTTATGATTTTAATTCCTTCCATTCTGGCGAACTGTAACTCATACTTCAAAACTAATTTTTAATTTATAAATTTTTTATGTACATTTATGGATGGTTGATAGAATGTTATAAAATGATTCGGTTTTTTCAAGAAAATTATTTTTTGAAAAATAAATTTTTAAGAACATTAATAGGTTATAGTCATCATGAGAAGTAACATAAAAGACAAGACATTTCGCTTAAAAAAATATTATTTAGATACAAAAATAACATCTGTTGAAAACTACATTTAATTTAAAGTGGAAAAAAAGATATTACTAATTTTCAAATTCTCTTATGTTCAAAATTTCAAAAAATGTGAGAAAATTTTATTCTACATTTTTTATCTTTTCACACACAGAATTACTCCATTCTTTTGTGCTATTTAAGAAAAGGGATACGAGTTTTTGACTTTGAAAATATTTTAATGTGGAATTTGATCTAATCATAGAAGATAGAGCGCGAAAGTTTGTCCGGAAATGCCATGCGGTATTCTGATTTCGAGTCAGCGAACGAGAACGGCTACCAAGTCGGAAATACAGTCGGTTTAACGCGCCTATATTTATAGCGCGCGTATAGCTAGCGGTATAATGGATAGCGTTAACAGACCGCGCGAGCTATTGATTTCGGATTGTGGTCGGGCGCTGGTGGCTTTTGTTGCAAAGATTATAGTGCGCACACCGCTGGCCACCTCTCTCTCTCTCGTCGCTCTTCCCTTCTCTCCTTTCCAGCCATTCGCCACCCTTCGACCTTTCAAATCTGCCCATATCTATCTACTTGTCTACTTGCATCCCCATTAGCTTCCACCATGTGATTGACACGACAATTACAATTGCCTCGTGTAAATTAATTCTTATTTTTTTATATTATTACAAAACATTTTTTTAAGAATTTTATAAAAGGGGCCTATCGAAAGACTATTAAGACCAACATTTAGAATGTGAATCTTTCTTAAAAAGATACTAGAGATATCCAAAAACGAAGCGTTAGAATCGCCATTGTAATTAAAGAAAAGTAATGTTAGATCTATAGGTATAAAGCTCTGTAAATTTAAAGCTGAAAGCTTCTCAGATAATTGCATCTACAGAGGACGATTTTCATTGTATTGCATCCCTCAAAACCACAAGATAGTTTCAGCATTCCTCAAATCGATTCATTCCCGCCATACTCTTCCAATAAAGTGTCTACACAGTGATCGAATGTGAAGGACAATTGTAATTGGCTGGTGTAAACTCAGACAGCTTTCCCTCCTCTCAGCAGTAAACTTTTCTCTCCCCAAATGATTGGCGGCAGGCTTACACGCCGCTGTCGTTCGTGCTGGCAAACTTTGCTCGGAAATAGCCACTTCCGGGACTTTCGGAAGTATCCACGAGGAAAACGATTCTCTCTCAGTTTCAACGATCGATAAAGACAAGACGTTCTTCTCCCTTTTGAAATTTAAATATATTAAACGTAATAATATTGTAATTCGTATCTTACATAAAATTGCAATAACAAAGCAATTTATTTGTCCGTTGTCTGTTTCATATTGAGAATAACAAAAAATTTGAAAAATTTATTTAATTTGATGGTTTAAGCTCTATGTGAAAATTACATTTTTTAATTGATTTAAAAAGATGTTACTGTATACAATTGTTATGATTAATTGCATTTTTAATTAACACTGTCTATAGGACAAATGTAATGGGTGTAATTTAGGATTATTTTAATTATCGCATGAGTGTGCAGAAATCGCAATCGCTCGCCGCCAAGCACGAATCGCGGCCATGAGTAAGTTATCGCCTAATGCATTTTACATTTCGCGCGCGTCGATGATCGATCGTCGAATGTCGTTCCTTCCGGTGGGTAGATACGCGGGTTAGAGTCCCGCGGGAATGTCGAGGCTTCCCTGGGATGATTGATCGGCTTGACTTGAATTATTCGGATCGGATGTATCAATTGTCGAATAAAATTATACCAGATGGAATGACCGACCAGCATCGCTCTCTCTAATTAATTCCATTCGACAATCATGTTTCATATGATTAGATCACACACCGCGCGCAGTGAGCTTCAATTCTAGATATCTAGATATTATCTATATAGATCTCTCTGAGTTAATTAAAATTTTATAGAAATAATATTTAGAAAATTTTTGAAAAGCATTTCAATTTATTGGTTTTTAAAATACATCGAAGATCATAACAGATAATGAGAAAAATTTAATTTTCATAAAAGTTAAGTAATAATTTAAATAAAATTAATCTGCTACTTTCTAAAGTTAATATCAGGACATTTTGAGTTAATATAAATTTAAACTGCAGTTAATTCAAACTTAAGTTTCTGAATATTTCTTTTTATTTTTTATTTTTTATTTTTTATTTTTTATTTTTGTGACGTCTTTCCCGTGTCAGAAATATCTGAGGTAGTTAGTTGAGCAATACGGTCGTAGGATATAGTCTATAAATGGAAGTCCTACGACGAGATAGGGTATATAAATTTGCGTTCAGCTTGTTCATTACACGACTGTTTTATCGAGTTGCTGTCATGTACAGGTACAACGTATAGACGCGACCGATAAATCTTGCGTCTCGGCGAGTAGGCTATAAAGATTTTTCTCTACATGCTCCGTGCTGAAAAGCTGAAACGAATAGAGCGGAAATGCGTGATTAATTTACGATCACGACCAGATTGCGATCTCTTCTTTCGCTTGATTGGAGTTAAGATATCGTCGCGTTCGAATGGCGAGAGTACTATATATGATGGAATATAAAAATTATTTCTATACAATTTATACGTAATCGTAAATAATTGAACTGCAAAATTGAAAGTAGCATTACATTTTAAAGAATTGCGTACTTATTAAACGTGCAAAAACAATTAAGATTTCTGTATTGTAGGAATGGGACTTTCTTTAAGAATAATAACTACCACACGGATATTACTTTCAAAACTGTTCCTAGAAAGAGCTCGTTAAAAGTTATCTGTTGTTTCTCACGACCTCATTCGAACGATTTTAACGATGTGCATTCGCAAGCTAAAATATCGCTGAGACAAGTACTAGCAAATCGATCTTATGCCGTGACTTTCAAGTTCCGGCGCCGGTTATCCGCAGAAAACTCGTGCCGTGAGTCTTTACCAGCTACTTCCCTTCGTTTGCAATAAAAGATACAGTTCGTTTATCGGAATATTTCCTTTCGTCCCTTGCTTCTGTCTGCAGTCGTGAACGAGAACGTGAATATCCATAACGAAACTAATGTCTAGAGATTTGTGAATGGTGCAAAATTTCTAGATTCTAGAATAACGAAAATTTACAGAGGAAGATTTTTTTGTTTACAGATTTAGGCCTTCGAACATATGTGGGGATTTTTAAAATTTTACTATAATATTTATTTTTAAAATAACCTTATTTATTTTTATAAAATATAACAAAGGCTCTGAGAATAGAATTAATAAGAATAAGACAAGAGCATGTGAGCCAACGCAAGGTCTATTAGCTAAAACACTCGTTACGGTTTTGTGTTCTTTAATGATAATAAATCTAGATTAAAGAACACGAAATTATAACAAGAGTTTTTGCTAATCTAGTAGATTTGTTATTATTAAAGAACACGAAAATATATAACGAGTGGTTTTGCTAATAGATTTTGCGTTGGCTCATATGTTCTTGTCTTATTATTACTTATTTATTTTTCTTCTAAGTTTTTCAACTTCTTATGGTTTAATGTATTTTAGCTTATCTGTGAGATATTTATATCGTATATATGTAGAGGAAAGTCGCCGATACTGACATAGGTCTCCTAAAGTGACACCCCCTTATTTCTCAGAAACTAACTATTGCACTTTACTAATAAAATCATGATCTGTTTAGCTAATTAAAGAAGTACAAACTCATAATTCATATATTTGTGGCTTATTTCTATACCAAATCAGCTAAAAACCAATTCTATGGATCCGAGAAGAAAATTCTTACGGTGTTCTTTTGCAAATTGCGTAATTAAAATAATAGTGACTGTATCATTGATAATATTATGTCATTTTAAATGTTTATAATTTCATAAATTAGTTTTCTTTACAGAACAGGATATATCTTTATTTATAGAATAGGAATGTTGGTATTATTGCCTACTATGTCAGTTTTGGATCCCATTTTGTCAGACGCTCACTTTTGCATAACTTACGAAAAACTTAATTATTGCAAAATTGCAAACAGTATTATAAAAATTGCTTATACTATCTGATAGAAGACACTTTTTACTTTGTATTTATGTTTTTGAAGTTGTATTTTTACCTTTTGTTTAAGAAATATTGTCTAAAAACAAAGTGGTATGTCGGTATCGGTGACCTTCTTCTATATTTAAATTCCGAAATGCATAAAAATTAGAATACGAACATCGTAAAATTAGATAATGTAATTGTAGACAGGCTAGACTAAGCAGGTAATTGCGGACTTCTAGTAAGAAATCCTATGGAGGAAACTTATAGAAGAAACGTTCTCTTGAGATCGTTCGCTAAGTAGTCGAGAGGCTTACGTCGGAAATTCCGTAGTGGTTCTTCAGGTAGAACATGAGTATCCTCAAGGAATATCCGAACTATGATAGTAGCCGAAGTGGAAGACCCCCTTTGTCGAGTCAGAAAGACCACCGAGAGACTGGATCATAGCAATAATGTAAGGTACCCAAACTTCAAACGCAAAATATCAAATAGTTTCTTCAAGATTTGTTGCTTATTTACACATGAATGTTATAAACCGCGAATGCAAGAAGAAAGTTGATTAAATGATATAAAAATTAATGCAGAAGATTTCTCGTAATTACCAAAATAAAAACAAAATTTTCTATTTTAGAAATTTATTACTTTAACTACATCAAACATATGTTAATAATCAATTATGGTTAGCATTTATTCTCTCTCTCTCTCTGTCTCTCTCTCTCTCTCTATTTATTTTTATATCTTGTTTAATTATTAAATTAAAATTTTATACATTTTGAAATTATTCGTTATTTATTGGACGTAGTTTTAGGTCGACAAATATATTTTTAAGCAACCCATAAACATCTAGAATTTTATTTTTCATCAATTTTGGACAATTTATTTGCAATGTGTTTTATATTAATAATACTCATGCGATTTTGATTTTTCATTCATTGAGATTTTCATAGTTAGGTTTATGAACATTCCCCATATCTACTATCTAAAAATATTTAGTATCTTTTTTAAAACCCTCGACCTCAATAGCTGTAATAGAATAACCGACGTAAGCGCTTTTTCCTGTCGCCATGTTTTGAGTGTCATACGAAAGAGAACAATGTATATTGTGATAGAAATTGTAAAAATTTTATTTTTGAAAGGATTTAACATTCGTGATTCATATTTTTTTAAGACCAATTTTTTTTTAAATATATTCTAAATATTTCATTCTTTTATTGAAGATATTTATTAAAGGTATTTTACGTTAAAAATTTTATATTTAGGACACATTTTATGAAAATATTTTATGAGAAATATTTCTAAATACATACACGTATATTTATTTTTTAAAGAATAGGTCTTTTTTTTACAAAAAAGTATGACAATAGAAATTGTTATTTTGAGACAAAAAATGGAGATAATCTCCGACAAACGCCAGGTTTGCGGAATAAGAAAGTAATGCAATAAGCTGTGGTAAAATGGTACTATAAAAGCGCTGTACTCCGTGCTATTCGCTTGCCGTATACTCGCCCTGCGAGTTCACCTCCCGGAATTAACTAAAAGAAAGCATAATAAAGACGACCTATGATAACACTTATCAGAGATACCGAGCACCCCCGTAAATTGCGACAAAGTCCAGCTACTTCTATCCCTATTTGCCTTTAGTAGACCACACTCAATGACCTTTGCGCGAGCGCGCGAGCAATTTCGACGCGTTTCATGTGGAATTTCGGCCGGCAATATTATCTTAAACGAGAATCTTTGTGACCTCGATAATGCTGGAGAAGAAAGCCTTACGTGACGAGGAAAACATATGAATCGCACCTTTTATTAATTCGATTTGCAGATAAACAGTCTTTTAGTACAAAATGATATATACAGTGTTAAAAAAAATGACTTTGAAAAAATAGGCAATATTCTCTAATGCTAATCTAAATAAATAAAAAAAAGATTATACGGTTTCAGAGTTTCGAATCAAAAGATTTTTAGTTTAATTTCTATTCAGCTTCAGGGAGCAAGAAAAATACATTTTTAACATTCTAATTCAATTCTAAAATAAAAAATATCGTGGTTTCGAATTAAAATTGTTTCTGATTCAATATCAATTTACTTTCTATATTATATTTTATCATATATATATATATATACCTATATATAATTATAATAGAAAAATCATATTCAAAGAAAATTTAATAATGAGCATTTATATTTGCTATTTAAACTTGTTGCAAGATCTTGGATTAATTTTATAGAAAACATGGTTTTAATTAAATTAGCTGGAATTGTGATATTTTGTAGTTTATGAGATACTGATTAAAAATTTCCATAAGCACAATAAAAAAATGGACAGATTTTATTTTTTAACTGTATTGGCATTTATAGCCATGTGTGTCCATATTATCCATATACTATCCATATACATATTATCCATATAATAATGTCAGACATATATTAATGGAGTAATATTGTTGATATACAGATCCACATACCGATACATATAGACTTACATTACCACTGTTCCTCGCGCATATATAGGATAACATCAGGGATTATGGCATAGGCTACTAATATGGAATAATGGCTTATTTTTTAAACAAAGCATTGCAATCTGGCGACAATCGTTGAAAGTTATTGCAACTGTTACCAAACACGTCATAACGAGCAATGAACTCGGTCCGACCAACCGTTTCGCTACAATTAACATTTATTCATTTTCGTTACGTCAGAAGAAAAGTTCGGTAGCTTTTTCTAAAAAGTGTTCTCACAAACTGAAGGTAAGTTTTTTTAATGCTTATATTGCACAGACGCTTTTAATAATGTTGCATGAACAATATTATGCAGATTAATTGCTATTTCAAACTTGTTTATTGCTACGGAAAGACTTTATTTGTCATGTGACGACGTGCAGGTAATGTGGAATACATCGAGGGTTGAGAATATGGAATAGATTCTATGCATGTTAGCAACTTATTCGTGATCAGATTAGGTTAGGTTAGATTACAGCATGTATTCTATATCAGCTTATTTGCGATTATCAGCTTATTTGCGATTTTTTATTTGTCCATGCGTAATAACGTTCGTAATGATGCTATTATATTTTCTGTGTTATTGTATAATAAAAATTGAACAGTTTTCTATTTTTCTTGATCAGTTTATATAAATAAACAAATTTGGACTTCATTTATTGTATTATTTATTACTATGATCAAAATTTCATATTACATCCCATTTTTTAGACCCCCGCATTTTTTCACTTTTGACTTTTTTGTTAATATTGACGTTGGACTTAAATTTTGGCGACTTTCATTTATTGGATGTTGTAGCTAACATATTCCTAAAGAGTTCTGTGTAAATTTAAAGTCTTCATATGTATTTATATAGGAGCAATGTTAATTTAAAAAAAGCTATTCCATAATCCCTGCTTTTACCCTACTACATAAATCTATTCAATAATTACACGCATGGTTATACACAACCGTATAAATGCTTATATTACAGTTTAAAAGAATTAATTATATGTACTGTAAATAAAGGTATATACTTCTTTTAATATGATTAGAACCAAAATAGCAAAATTTTAAATGATGCTAAGCTAAATTTGCCTACTTTTTATGGTTATGTCTACAGAGCATTTTTGATCAGTATCTCACTTAAATACAACATATCACAGTTTCATCTAATTTGACTGAAACAACTTTTTCCATGTGATTAATGCAGGATCTTTGAAAATAATTCTTTTGCATCTGAAACATTTTTTATTATATATTATTCACTTTCGTATAGATAGATTGAAATCAAACTACAAGAGATTATTTTGTATCATCTAAAACCTTTAATTTAAGTTCAGCATTAGCTCGTCATTTGTTATTAGCTTAGAAAAATTAACAATTCATCATTTTATCTCCCTTTCTCCTACTATGTAATGTAAAAAATCTTCGCGTACTCTTGTAATGTAAGAACTCGCGTTAATAGGGAAATTCTATCAAGTAACACAGACACAAGAGTTACGTGTTTCTGTCGAGGCGAGGATTAAAAGTCGAATACAGGATTGTGGAAGTTTAACGGCGTCGTCGACACGCCGCAATGAAAAGTTAGAGGCGGCTGGTATCAGGTTGCGCGTAGTGGTTGCCCGAATTTGTGAGCAGGTTTCTTGCTCTCTCTCGGAATACGAAACTTTACAGACAGCGGATAACGACAGCCAGACTTCACTCCGGGAAAGGTTACCCGCTGTCTTCTGCGATATTTCGCTCGACCTGAATCATAGATATTCTTGATATAAAGTGATTCGGAAGATATTTTATCGTGGTTATCAGTTTATATTACAAGTAAAACTTTTTACTCAGTTCGTTGAAAAAAGAAGAGAACGTAACAGATAGTGGAATTTGAAAAAATAACCGTTTTACATGAATTGCAAGATCGTTGAGTTCAAAGATTCATGAAGATAATTTCCATTTTCGAAGGAGAACATTGAGAGTTCTGTCTTTATCGACAAAATTTCATAGAACGTAGTTCGTATCCGTTCCATCACGTGAAACGATATCTACTGATAGTAGGAAGGAAAGGACTGTGAAAACGAAAACTATTTGTGTGCCGCCGATATTAATGTGTCATATAAAAATAGAACGAGTTTTCTACGAGTATATATAAAAGAATAAAAAATGTATTTCAATAGATAAATAGAAAAGAAATGAACGTTTATGCTTAGATATTATAATATAATATTAATAATTTTCATAGTTTTATTACAATTTATATAAATTGTACTACATTTTTTATTTACTTACGTATTATATTTAAAATATTAAGTGTTTCTGAATGCACAAATAGTAATTGAAAGATGAATTGACATATGATACGAGTTCCTTAAAAATCATCCAATTAAGCATAAATGTGCGTTATGTTTTTGCAAAACGGAAATTGAAATAAAAAATTTTATTTCACATTTTGGACTTTTTTTACGAGAAATATAAATATACTTTTTTCAGTTAGACTACCAATTTCAAAATGTATATTTAATCGAATGGAAAAAAATATATGAAATAAAAATTGTATATTGGACGCGTAAAATGCATCAGCAAAATTAAATATTTATTGAAGAAGAAAAAGATTTTGATGTGTTAACAGTAGATTTCTTTTGGAAAGTATGTTAGATCGAATTAGATTAAGATAAAAAAATATTAATGGGAACTTCCGTATTTGAGGCGAAATTGTTCAAAATGGCGATTACAACGTTCGTATTATCTCCCGGTATCTGATTTGCAATGCGCGCGTGCTTGCGGACCATATTTCGGAGAGAATTAGGACAGCGGAGCGTGCCCCGCTCTCTCGCGTTATGTATCGCCGCTCCAATTACGTAGGATATCGAGTATTCCATGTTCACGGGATTCACCACTCAAGCACGAAGCCACCCGTCGATTCTCGCGAGATGTAATCGAATAGACGATCATGCTTGTTACGAGAACGTATGTACTATTCTCGAATGCTGTCGCGGCGCGAGTTAACGATTGTCGCTGTGGATAAAGATCACTTTCCATCACGAAGAGAATGAATCGATTTGACGCTTGTCTCAACACATTCATAAAGACTTTCATGTCAAAAAGCTATTTAGTTGCAATTTTTAGTGTGTGAGATGCGTTGATATTATAATTAATTTAGTAGATTTTAATAAGCGGCTAATTTTTTATACTTAAGTTTAACATATTACGCTTATCTGAAAAAGATTAAGTAATAATTTTTTTCTTATAAAAAAGAAAATTAAAATAGAATAATTATCTGAGCAAGATAAAAAAGAAAGACACGCTATATACGCATTTGTTTGAAGTTATCCATAATCTCGTATATTTTTATTTTATCTGTTATGAATTATTATTGATGTCGTGTGTCTTTGTAGAGAGTGAAAAATCGTATTATCGGAAATGAATAGGGACTGATCGAAAGAATAATCGAATCCATACAGACAATTGAATGTAGGAGAATGTTAGAATTAATCCACGGTATAGGATGAACGGACACGATCGACGTATTTCTCGCAAAATCTAATTGAAGCCAACGATTATCCTCGATGCGAACGTGCGCTTTTGTTTATCGTCAGAATTGCACGCAATGATTATTAAATACAATTATCCTAATAGATGATATTTGCTAATAAGAAATGAGATAGATTTCAATTTTCGATAATTGGTTTCGATAATTGAATTCTCCAAACTGATCATTTTGAGAAGTGTAACAACTATCACGATTATATAATTGCAACGACAAATAATCGTGGATACGCTTTATCCAGATACTTACAATTAGTTAGACTAAAATTCAAACCGTACCATGTACCTACAGTTCAGTACAGTTCGCAGTAATGTGTGGCACGTACCACACTATAATTGAAAGAGTTAAATGACGAGCAATGTAGTTTTCTAGGGCCTCGATCAAGTTTGCCCAGTTAATGGAAATTGACCGCACAAAAGCGTTTCCAATCAAGTACCGATAAAGCCCGTAATTTTCTACCGAAAGTTCTAGGGGAGCTAATGCGTCACGTCGCCATTTTCTTTCTTCTGAGAAAAAGAGGAAAGAAAAAACCCGTTAACTCGGTCCCTTTCACGTATGTTTGACCAATCAATGAGAAACGCACGCAAGTATTTGCACTATACCCTTCGATTGGATGCCATGGTGATTTTTCTCAAAAACAGAATTTTCTTATATTCTGTTTCACAGTTAAAAACATATATGTACAAGTACAAATACGAGATAAAATGTGATTACACATTATTGTATTATGATTACTACGAGTATACGTGTAATTTGATGACAAAATTTAGGTGTCTCGTTTAATTTTTTTCTGTTTTATATAGCGAGATGATAGAGAAAGCGTTTCATTCGAAGTAAAGATTTAGACAGATCTTTAGGAGAACTGGAATGCCTGTAATAGCGAAAAAATTCTGGTAACTTTTTAGTTAACTATGATATAATGATGAATTTCGAAAAGATTTTAAACTCTGAAAATGATAATCTGATAATAACAATGATAATCGAATGTTATTGCGACTAGTGGTTTCTAAATTAATGATGAAATAGGACAATAATGGGATATACAATTGAAGTCAGAATTTACTCACAACAGTTAATTTATCATTATTAATTTAATATACCACGTTTATAATTAACGAAAACTTCGTTAGGTAAAATTTAATTTCAAATTTATATATAATATAATACTCTATAAATGTATTATAACTATATAATTTTGATATTTTTTAACATTTACATAATGACGATTTACATAATTTAGAAATTTAAAGTTATTGCATTTTTAGTTGTTGCATCTTTGCTACAAAATTGAAAATAATTGTTAAATTATAACTATATAAATTATATATGTTGAAATCGTGCCACAACACTATGAGAATTACAGAGTACATTGCACGAAATTTGGCATTCTAATCAGTCGATCAGTCAAACCTATTACGAAACATATCTTTGACACGCATTGTTAATGTTAATCTCAGATTAGCATTAACCGATAGTTTGCATAACTACGTGTACGATTTGTCGCGATAATTGACAGAAATGATTGTATAACCATAAATTCGAGTATCCACAACGTACTTTGCATAAGGATCTACCTTCGATTTAGAAGGAAACCTTCGACGGGCGAGTTTTACTGCCGATTCTTTTAAAGCTTTTAAGCTCTCTCGAATACTAAACGCCAACTAAAGGTTAAAAGAACAACGAAACGTTGGAAAATCGAGCGAATGAATGCTCGTGAAGGCAACGAGGAAAAAATGCAAGACCTTCGCGTGTAGTGAAGCTTTGATACGAGTGGCGATAAAGTGCAAAATGTCAGAGAGATTAATAAAGCGGCTCTCGCGGGTCTTCACAGGAGCAAAATAAAGGACAGTTATAACTGGTTGGAATTCCCTATCGCGTCAAGCGTAGAGCGATCTGAAAAATTACTACGCAACGCGTCAGCGTTACATATTACATGTTATATAGATAAAACATGATTTCGTGTCATAAAGCCACTTAGAAAGGCTGACGATGACCGTTAGCTTGAAAATTCCATGCTTTGATAACGGCAACAGGAGGGAAAGATATAGACTGGAATATTATCCGATCTTTATTCAGGCTGTACATGGTGTTTCTTCCGATTATTTTGCTGATTAGTCAATATCGGATGACAAAATAAAATGCTAATAAAATTATGTAATAAAAGAGAAAATTAAATAAATTTTTTTGTCAAAACTTAGTAACACAGAGGACATGGTTTATGAATTGGAAGCTCATAAATGTTATAAAAAAGTTCATCGTATACTGCGTGACCTAAGAACATTCACCATTTATTCTTAATATATAGCGTGCACAATCAGGATATCTCCTAGTGAGTTCGAATTTTCAACGGAAAGCTTTAGAAAAGGTTTAGAGAAACCGGGAGAAGACATAGAAAAATGGTGGCGCTCGTCCTTTCGATAAAGTGAGCGCTCCCTTTTATACTTCTGTTCCGCCCAACAGCGACTCTATCTGTCTCTCTTTAGTGGCCGCGATACAATTGCAGCATTTCCTTCCGTTGTGTGATATCGCGCACAGCTTAATGGATGTCGTGTGAAAAAAATGCCCCTGTAGGATTAAAAGAGATGGACGGCGATGGGCGCTGTAATAGCGCAGCGAGTTGGAATGCAATAACAGTTAGACATTATTTATTTTCCAGGACCATTGGACAAATACTAATTGCACTGATGTGTGTGTGTGTGTATGTGTTTGTATGTTGTATTAACTCTTTCATGCTTAACATATTTATATATTTCCTGATTTTATAATCTTGTCACGACAAAAAAAGCAAAAAGATGAAGAGATGTATGATTTATTTTTAAATTTCAAGTATTTTTTTTTATCAATGTAATTTCTTTTCTTTGTGACTTATCTGTATTCATGAACTTATGGACAGCATAGCGTATAGTTGATGTAAAAATATTTCACCGAGCAGACAACCAGGGCAATCTATTTTATAAAACAGTTTCTTCAAGCAAGGAAGTGTTATAAATGCATGGATTTTTCTTGCAGGTATACTTAGAATATTTCCTTTTCTGCTATGCTCACATTATCTGGCTTGCTTTGATAATAATGTCTGTGCTTTACTGAGTTGGGGATACTCTAATAAGAGAATGGAACGACGAACATCGTCACGCTGCAAAGTCGACCGGTTCGTAATAGACCCTCCATGCTGGTTTCATTACCTTCGGAAAGTACCTTTGGAGTCTGCTGACGGGTGTCTAATGAATTTTGAACGTTTAATAGCTCTTGAATATCGCTAAACGAGAATGCGAGACGCATTCTGAATAATAATAGCTGCCTCTTCATCTTTTTATGACAGCATTCTATCGAAAAACTTTGCAATACGCGAAAATTTATCAGGTAGATAATTACATCGCACATATCATAATAAAACAAATCTAAACTGTTTTAAATTAGGAGATATATTTTTTTTAGACAAAGTAAATTTTTCAATTTTGAATGCTTTATTTTTTAATTTTGAATTTAATTTTATTCTCATTTAAATGAAACTATTTCATGACATATGATATCCGGTTTAATATTCATAGGACGAATTCACGTATCTCTCTCTTCAATTCAATCTTCTGTAAATTTTTAATATCCGTCGTTTTTCAAGATTTACAGGAAGTCAATTGTTTTTCCTTTCTACAGTGAACCACATGCCTCTGGCATAATGCCAACAGACAGCTATCATGATAGACTCAGTTAATGTTATTCGAAATCGTGCTGTCGACTTGTCGAGGATGTCAGTGTTATTGTCAGACATGTCTAATTTCGAAACTATCAGTAAAATCAATAATTATTGTCATTCAAATGTTATAGTACTCATTACGTATAAAATTATCATATTTTTTGAAGCATTAAATAATTAATCTGATATTAAAATGATAAATTTAAAATGGTGAAATTAATATGACAAATTTTAAAATTAAATAATTTTCCACAATAATTAATAATATAGGAAGGGGTTTTAAATTAAATAAATCAAAAATAAAGTCAAAATAAATTAATGTAAAATGATCCAATATTTAATACAACATCCATAATCTTCAATGATTTATGTGAAAAGCATTTTAAAGATTGAAATTGTATCTGTAGTGTAAACAAATTACAAGAAATACAATTGTTCTTTTTTCAGCAGTTTATTTTTATTTATCTATGTGATTATTAAAATGTTATCGTTGAATTCTTTTTTTATTCAGTCTAGAATCTTTTCATTTAACGAGCCAGATTACCCCGACGATACATGGAGGACAATCTTGTATACGTTCATGCAGACATTAGTAAGAAAGATGATGTAGATGAACACACGAACAAAGAGAATATGATTACGAAACACAGCTGCAGATGTTGTCTCTACTTAGACGTTCTTGAAGTTATTATTGTTCGTGATGCTTTATCCTTTCAATTTATCTTTATGAACAGACAGGACATTTGACTCTCTTTTTTTTTATACATTTCGATTTAATTGATTTATTATGACTAAGATATATCACACTTTATATATAAATGCTGAATCAATAATAATATTTTCGTGTTAGAAGAAGAAAGAAATATTTCTGTGTATAATATGATAAATGGAATTTCGTATCTATACCTGTCCATGTATTTTCACATATGATAGACGAAAGAGATACAGAAAATAGGAGGAGGGATAAAATTTTTACACGTATACGCATTGGGATGCCCGCTCAACATCTGCCAAACTGTCAGTATTTCAATCGGAATCAATAGTCTCGAAATTCTTCTCTGCCTTTTCATTTCTCTGATGTACGGTAAAAAAAAAAGGAACTTGATTTTTAGGATAAGCTTTCACTCGTAACTGAGAACCTGTTGAAGTTTCCCTAGATGTTTTTTTTTCGACGTGACCGAAGCTTTTTAAAAATTAAGAGACTATAAGAAAATGAAGTTCTTTATAACTGTATAGAGTCATCATTCACAAATTTATTATTCACATTTTTCTGCGCTATGTTTAATATTGTATTAATCTTTCGTGGGATGTGACTAATTGTAAGTTAAATTATTGACTCATTTATTTAAATGGTATATAAATGTATATGTGTATTACAATATAAATAAAATAAGATACATATGTATGTATTCCAATTATGTACTTTAATGAAACTACTCTTCAAAATTTATTTCGTTTATCGCCTTTTCCACTACAACAAATGCGTCATCGCCTATTTCAGGATCCTTTCGGACGAGTGAGTACTTGACGTTCGAAAGGCACTAAACATTATGGGATATATCGGGCGAGAGAGTTGTAGAACGATGGAGCCCAGCCAAAAAGAGATTAACCCAAAATGGCGAGGTCAAAGCGCAAAGATCTGGAACGGCGATAGGCGCGCGGGTATTAAATTTTCCACGATCCTTTCTCGAGCGTGTCGGAAAGTATTTACGTCTCCGTTTTAATCTTTTCAACATTATACCAAGTGCTATCTACGTATGTAGTTTGAATTAAATTCAGAATCAAAACTGACTTATACGCACCATAATAATTCATTCATCATAAATTGACGGTAATTTTATTAACCCTTTTTAAAGTAGAATTTTTCTGCGTTTATTTCAAAGATGTTTCTATTATTAGAAACATTTTGGGAATTCTTCAATTAAAACATTAATAGAGATATCACTTGAAATTTTTTTAAAATTCTACTATTTAAATATACATACATTACGCTACGTTATTTCATACTTTAATAAAATATCTTACATTATTTTTATAATTCTTTTGATATTCTATCCATGAATTTTTATTCTCTTATGTGCCTACGTGATATATGTGTGTACTATATATTTTGAAAGTTCATAATTTTGTTTAAGAATAATGTACTGAGATGATGTACATCTCACTCTTGAAGATGGAGTACGTCTTAAATTTAAAAGAATTTGTTCTTTTCAAAACTCACTCACTGTGCCAAAGTTTCTATATACTTTTTACTAGATTTCTACATAAATTATAAATAAATTATAAATAATTTATTAAAATACAAAATCAATTTTATTTGATTCTCATATTTTCAAACTGATAGTGATATCTACATTGGTTGTTTTTTTTTTTTTTTTTTTTTTTTTTTTGTTAAAAGACTAGACGCAACAGTCATAATATGGAGTAAAAGTTGGAGTCTATCTATTAAATTTCTCACACACAGTAGCGTATTTTAACGATGTAACTTTCAGTGAGAAGATTGCATGCGAGAGCTTGGCGTAAGACCATGGCGTAGTACGACATGGAGGTTGTCGTCTGGGGGCTAGTCGAGTATGGAAAGGGCAAGGGTAGTAAGGCTGCTTGTAAGAAGGGATGTTTTACTGCGGCGTAACTGATATGTAAATGAGACTCGCGGAGGATTCTCGCGCAGAGGGTTTTTGAGCTTTCTGCGATGTGAAGGAATAATAAAGGTACAACTACACGTGAATGAATTCTTATATGTAACTAATATGTAATATTTATATGCCTTCATAAATGGAAATAATACAGAGAGAGAGAGAGAGAGAGAGAGAGAGAGAGAGAGAGAGAGAGAGAATTTTAAATAAGAAATAATTTCTTAGAAAAATTATTAGAAAACATTCGGAAGTACTCTATTATCATTCTACTCTGGAAAAGACATTACAAGTTGGTAAAAAAATAAATCTGTTGTTTTTATATTTTTTAATCTCTAAATTTTTTATTTTCTAAATGATTTAATAAGATAAAATCGGCTTTATATAAGAACTTTTGGCTTAAGAAAAGTTTGCTGTTAGATTGTAGTTATTCACAGTTTATATCCACATCGTCATAATTTAAAAGTTTTTGAGAGAGAACTCTAGACTCTCTAAAAAAAATCCAATAATATAAGATTTAAATAATTATTTGTTGAATGTATGGAATTTGCAGATAACAGTTATCAAAGAATAAAAAAAAACGTGATGTTAAAATTGAAACGTTTGAATATTTTCAATATAATATACATAATATAAAAAGAATTATCATTATTAGACATTCTTCCCGCTTGTCGAGGATAAGCCGCTCCCTTTCGATAGGCAGAGAAATAACAATGGCGGATATCAATATAATACATATACATATATATATTCTTCCCTTCCCTTTACCTCTTTCCTTTCTCAATTGTGAACAACGCGCTCGAACATCGAAACGGAATACTACGAAATCGTAAATCTTAGCTGCAGCCTCCATGTTTTGCGCATTCGGTCGGCTACCGTCCATAAATTCCCGTGAAATCCTATGTGTTCACGCAAATTCAAGATGGGGAAAAGCGGATAGAGGATAAAGAGGAGAGATAGAGAAGCACCTTAAAGAAAGAGATGCAACGCTGAAAAAAAAGATTGGTTGCTGCAACAATTTAGATAGTAAAATATAGCATAGCATTTTTATATGGCTGCAGCATCCAGTTTTTGGTTGTAGCAGCAAATTTTTAGTTGCGTTAGCCTATTTGCAATGTCAGTATATGATTTCGATAAATAAATTGTTGCAGCAACCAATCTTTTCTTTTAGTAAAGAAATATTCGGAAAGGAAAACTTAAATTTTTCATTTATTTCTAGTTGAAAGTAATACAACTAAAATAGTTGGATTAAAAAAAAAAAATAAAAAGAGTTGGATTAAAAAAAAATAAAATAAAGAGCTAATATACGAACCTGATTCAAAATGGGAACGTAAATATACGACAGCAAAATAAAAAAGGTGATGAAAGAAATGATAGTGAATCAGTATGAGTACTTACAGGTTATTACAACTTTTCGCATTCCCAACTTGGCATACGTGAAGAATTTAAGAGTCATGTTCTGATAGTTCCTGTCTGCACACGTTCTGTCAGTGTAGAGAGACTTTATTTTCTCATCCCGGCAGTTCCGTCACTTCCGAGCGGAGTTTTCAAGGAGGAGTAAACACCACGAATGTACGGGAATCTGCAACGAGCTCTTTTCAGCGCCAAGTCAATAGACGCTTCGACATAAAAGTCGAGCATTTTTCGAGAGAATATTAAAATGTCAAAGGCGTTTCACATTCTATGTCCCTCAAGTCATTTCTTACAAACTGGCATAAGACTGGCGGTGAATTTACCCAAATATATCGGAAAAACAGATTTTTTTTCTTCTGAAATTTACTCTCTTCTTGCAAAAAATTCTTCTGTAATCTATTTTTCTTAATTAGTTAATGTATTTTTTAAATGACTTTATAGATACTGTACGTATTTTAATTAATTAATATTTTTTATAAGTAGTATCTTTACAAGTGCTTTAAATATACTTTTTATCTATATTCATTTACACAGTATTCAGTTTATTATCGATTTCCATTTTTCAAGAGTATTATATATTATTATCTATTATACATTTATATAGAACTACGTAATAAATTTTAATATATTGTTATTATTATTTACATACTTTTATTAATTTTATAATCGAAATTGTAGAATTGTAATCCGAAATGTTACTAATTATTAAATTATTTCTCTTGGTAATATATAAAACAATGCGGGAATAATGTACGATTTTATTTAAAAGAAAAAATTTTCTCTGGTTAATTCAGAAATTTGATATCAAATTCTCGATTATAATGGATATTATAATAAAAGAGTATTGATTTTAAAATATATACAATTCTTTATATGCATGTATAATATATATAAAATGAAAAGACCTTTAGCAAGAAATGATTTTTTCCATTTAATTTAATTAACATATCTCTCGGAGAAATATTTAATTAATTAATTCGAAAACATTTTTCACATGCATAATGGGGTTGTGATAAAACCATCGAGATTTTATAAACGTGCAAGAACGATATTATTCTCGCAAGTCTTTTAATTATTAATAATGCTATAAATCCAAGCTGTAATTTTGCCGTGACACACATAGAACATGCAATCCTTGGAAACAAAAGGACCTCTAAAGGAAATCCGAAAAGAGAATGGCTTGTACTCTCAAGAGTATAAAAAAGAGGAGGTATTACAATTTCAAATGTAATTCCTTCGGAGCCTCACTGGCACCCGATTTCGTCTCGAAGGAAAGCGACGCCGTAAAATCACCGACGTGTCTCACAGAGAGAGGGATGTTAGTGTCTCGGATTTACTGTATTACTCCAAGAGGTGATAGTTCAAGACTCTTTAACCAAATTAACTACAGATTGATACGTGACTCTAATTAAAATGTCTAACTTTGGAAGATAAATATAAAAGGAAGCTAAATATGAGAGAAATGTCACTTTTATTTTAGTTTATAAAATATTTTATTCCCAAAAGATACACTGTTCTAACAATAAGATAGTTTAATCATAAAGTATAATTAAAAAAAAAAAGGTAATTATGCCGATGAGGGGAGCCAGCTCTGATGACCTTGACCTTGACATATGTTATCAAGGTCATGACCCTGAGTGACCTCCAACAAGTTTTAGCTCGTTATTCGTTAAAAAGTTATTAACAGTTAAAGTTAGTAATTTTCGAGATGTATTATTCCACATACATTTTTTAATTCCACCAAATACTTTATTCAACATTATTATTAATAGGATCGGCAGGGGGGGGGTGAGAGTCGAAGGTGAGAGTTCCCCCCCTGCTTCAGGGGCACCCGACTCACACCTTTACACATTATAAATATTATCTTGCTGAATTTTTATTTAAAAAGATTTATTCAATGGAGACAAGAATTGAGGCATTTTTTGATATTATGAGTGAAATATATCCTATTAATAATAATGTTGAATAAAGTATTTGGTGGAATTAAAAAATGTATGTGGAATAATTCAATTATACATTTCGAAAATTATTAACTTTAACTGTTAATAACTTTTTAAAGAAATAACGAGCGACGGCTAAAACTTGTTGGAGGTCTCTCAGGATCATGACCTTGACAACATATGTCAAGGTCAAGGTCATCAGGGCTGGCTCCCCTAATCGGCATAATTATCAAAAAAAATAATTAACTGATTATGCATTATCTAATATCACACACACGCGCGCGCGCGCGCGTGACACACGCACACACACATACGGGCACACATTTACTCTTTTTATTTATTTGATAAACTTATTTAACTTCACACGCGGATCTTTACTGTAAAATTTTTCACATTTGTTAAGAATTGAGTGAAAACTAAATAAAAAAATTGAACATAATTCAATTTTTGTTAGACGAATTAAATCTTTAAATTATTCTTCAAATTTCACTGTATCCATGAGTAAAAGAAAAATTAGTACTTTATAGTAACCTTCCTCTCGTATTGTATCTAGTAATTCGTGAAGCATACTGCTTCCCATTACGAGGATTAAACGATCTGGAAAACAGCGACCGTATAAACTGGTCGATGGAAGCTTCACAGTATTCATCAATAAGTCGCGTGGACGACTAACGCGAGGCGATGCAGCGTGCAAACGCTCTTAGACTAATGAAATACAACTCCTTCGAAGCAAAAGGCTGTTTAAAGTAAAAGAGCTTAGAGAATTCATTAGAGAAGAAAAGACAAGAATTCTTAAATGTTCTTTTCTAGAATTATGCAGACATAAATGTATATCATAAATATACATATATTTAATGTCAAATCTAATTATTTTTTATTTCATTTTTTAATTCGTTTTAATTCAATTTTTAAAATTTATTTTGTTGATATAATAACTTTATATTAATTCAATAACAATTTTACATTTTTATTTGAGATTGAATATTAGTGTTTTATACGTATATATATTCCTGTCTTTTGTTGAATAAATATTAATACTTAATTTTGATATTGTTTATTGACTCTCGAATCGATCATATTTTCTATTTCGATACAGAACTAGGTCGATTCGAATTTCGCGCGTAGGAAAGGAGTGCGCTATTAGAAGCGCCATTTGCAGATTTATGACCAGGCAACGTGCACGAAATAATGTCACTGTCGTGCTAAAATATATTGCGCGTTCGATATTGCGACGCACGTAGCCAGAAAATGCATTTTATGTATCCGCATATTTATGGAAAATTTATAACCGCAAATATATGTACATGTGTATAATGTACTCAGTGTTCCAAGAAATGTGCATTATACAGCAAAAATTTGTCCTAAATGTATATCCTTAAATCTTATCAAGACTTCTCTGAGAAATATTTATTCTTCAAAAAGTCAAAAATAAAATAAGAATTTTTATCAACAATTCGATCGACTTTTAGGCTCGGTTTTTCATTATCTGGTTAACTTGTGGTTAAATTTAACCTGATGTTTTATCCAATGGGCTTTATCTATGATGATATCGTGGACAAAGTCTATTGGGTAAAACATCAGGTTAAACTTAATCACAAGTTAACCAGATAATGAAAAACGGCGCCTTAAAATAAGCTTTTATATATAATATATATGGTATAATGATAATAATGTGTGAAAGAGAAAGAAAGAAAGAAGAAAACAAAGAGAGTAACAATAATAATACTAAATAGAGCATATAAAATATGCAAACACATTTTTCAATTAATGTATGAATTTTATTTAAAGATTATGAACACAATACGAATTACATTACAATAAAATTGTTAAAAATTAGGAAAAAGAAACTTTCAAAACAGAGATGCTTTTTCATCTCTGATAAATAGAAAGAATATGTAACGTTCTGAATATAATCCGGTTGCTACTGATTCCATTAACCAGTGCGCATTAAACCATCCGTTGGTACGATTAATTTTGTAAGCGAACGAGGCTACTGGCGAGGTACGTCAAAAGGGATTTCAATGTGCGGCCTGCACATGCGTCTGAATTTATATTTCACGTGCTGGATAATTACGCGATCGCGGATGTATATATACGTTCCTATTTCATTACTTTCATTATGAAGATTTAAAATATACTCGGATAATTATTTCTGTGTACACAAACTATTCAAAGAGAAACTCGAATATATTTTTCCCGATCAACTTAAGATGAAACGTAAGAGGAAAGATTGGAAAAATGAAATTTCCTCAAAAGGTGTGCTTAGAAACGAGCTCGTTCTCAAAAGGCCCATCCGCTTCGTGTTAAATTCGGCAACCCGGTTTTGCAACTGACGTTTTCGGCCATGCCGTGCGGAATATCGATGAAAAAGGAACTCCCTTTTGCTTTTAACCTATTTTGCGCGCGCGCTTTATCGCTTTTGCATTTATATTGAACCGAGTGCCTATACACGCCTACATACATCTTTCAGTATGACTTGATCCGTCGTGAACATGTCGTACAACTGATTCAAAGAAGGAAGTCACTCGAGCCCTTCGTTGGAATTCAGATCGCACGCGTCCGCCTTCATCCGCTTGTTTCGCGAAAATCTTGGTATTCGCGTGAGCCACCATGTGCGTGACACGCCAATGAGGATTTACACCGAAAGTTGCCTCTAGTTTGTTATTAGACACAAAACGTCAGAAGCAATATACCGTAAATAAAGAAATCAGAAGGAATTGGAGGTGAAAAAGGTCACGCGCGCGCACGATTTTAATAAAATTAGATGTGACTAGAGAGAGAGAGAGAGAGAGACTTTTTTGCAATCTGAGATAATAATTTTACGTTTATAAATACATATTATGTTTATGTATATCTAGTACATCTTTTTAATCTTTAAAGGTACTTTTTAGAAAAAATTTAAATATTTACATTTTTATATTTTTCTGTGGTAGCAAAAAACTAAAATATCAAGAAAAAATTTCATTGTTTTTAAGGTTTTTACATGATTTACAGATGGTATTGAGTATAATAACTGTTTTTGTATTGTCGAGGTTCGTATAGCAAATCATTTACGTGTAGTATTCCCAACCTCCCCGATTGATTTAATTATTTCTGCATGCATTCAATTATGACCAAGTGATCCGTAATTAAATATTTATTTTACAACGTGTAATCCTATATGATTCGTAATTTAATTCTCGATATGTAATTATCTTCCCCTAGCTCAAATGTTATAAAAATATTGAAATATTAAGATTTATATGAAATTTCTTTTTTTTAATGATATAAAAAAACTATGTTATATTATATGTATTATATTTGTATTTTACATTAATTGTACTATAGGGCAAGAAGGAAGAAATCAGAGGAAATAGATCTTTGAAAAGTAAAAGAATGGTATTTGAGTGGTGATAGAAATTGCGAGAAGAAATTACGTCGTTAAATTTCGCTTCTCATGACAATTTTATCGCCATAATTTGTCATCGAAAAACGACGTATAAATGCATTGACCGAAGTCGGAAACCACACGTACACCTTAAGGGGAGGAGTCATTTGCGTAAAAATCTGAAAAGCGCCTTGCTTGGGCAGTGATTAATTCGTTTCGCTCTACCCCCGTATTCTAAAGTAACGTAATACGCAGCCACGTAACGAAAACGACGCCTCACATGACGCGTAATAGCAGAAGAGGAAAGTTTCGAAGGGCAAAAGTAGGTTAACGACAGTATGTACTCTGCAAGATATTCAAATAAATCATAAATTATAAATCTCGTTAATCTCTTACGAAATATTGTTTTTCATATACTAATTTTTTAATGAATTATATGATCTAACATTAAGATTTTTTAATACATAGAATTATATGATTTAACATTAAGATTTTTAAATACATAGAATTATATGATTTAACATTAAGATTTTTATTTATAAATGCATACATAACTTATATGATTATAATTTTTTCTGACTCTGACCTGGTAAAATAAAAAAAACTTGAAACAAAAAAATCATGTCTTAATATTATTAAAAATTATCATATTATAAATGCCTATATAAATTTGTAAATATTCCATGTAAAATCACAAAAAAAGAACTAAAATCTGGACCGAACTTGTTTGATTATGCACGTCTTTCCATTATATAGGAAAATGATTTTAATACTTGATTATAATTATTTACCCTGTCTAAACAAATTTTATTTACAAACTTTATTGTCAAATTATATATCTCAATGGATTATACCAATTGATTCAACAATAATCGCTGAAATGAAATAATCCTGTTATAATACGAATACAAACAAACGAACAGACAGCGTTTGTATTATTCTGACAATATTAATGTTAGCTAAACTGCCAGCTGTGCTATGTAATTTACGTGCTGACGTCGGTGATGGAGTGCACTATCAATAACTACGGTTAACTACTTTGATTTATAGACATGGAACAAGCATTTCGATTTTCCCTACACAATATTGAAGGTTTCAACACTTTATTAAACGCGTTCGTCGATGCCAATTTCTGATGGGAGCTTAATTTAACTTAACTTTGTTAAACAAGATAGACATTTGTATTTTTTAGCTGTTATATGATTTATGGAAATTGTTTAACTAGATATATTTCCACAAATACTTTAGAAAATCAATAAAAAGTCATATTATATACAGGGTGTTACAGATACATACTAGGCAGTACGACGGGTTGCACGGCAATTTTGCATAGGTTAAGCGCCTACCCCCGGGCGCCTACCCATGCAAAATTTGCCGCGCAACCCGTTGTACTGCCTAGTATGTATCTGTAATACCCTGTACATGAATTCTGAGTAAGCCAATAAGAACCTCTATATAACTCGTTATATTTATTAATTTTATTAAAAAAAGTTCTGTTCTCTTTGTTAAAAAAATCAAAATGCATCCATTTGACGAGTTCCATCAAATGCAATGTATTTCATATAAAATATTTTTTTATAAAATCAATAAATAACAAGTTATTTCAAATGGCAGTTCTTATTCACTTACCCTATATAATCGTGCCTTCACTTAACTCGATAATTCCAGTATACATACTGTCAATCTTGCTCATGTTGCGCACACTTGGCGTGAGACATTACATTGTCCCTTGATAATTATATTATCTTTATACATATATTAAATATTTATAATATATATATATATATATTTATACATATATAAAGCTCTCCTATACATATATCTAGTGACGTAATAAAAATATGGAATAATTTAACATTTTTTACAGGAACTCACATAAACTACGCATTACAGCAAGTTTTGACAATTAGATTTTTTCATTGTTTCCGTTATTACATTGTACAACGAATGAATGCAATGTGACCTTAATTAACAAACGCATTTAACGAGTGTATACTGTGTCACGGCATGTAACTTTCTGTACATTTTTCCTAAATATTTGTGCACCTGGCTTCACCGAATTGGCTTGTGTTAATTAATAAATATGCTTAATAAATCGATTTTCATTAGTTTCCTTCACATTTGATTAATGTCTTTGTAAAGTTCGTTGTTAAATTAGATTTGTTAAGCAGAGTTCACTATTACTCTTGAACTATGATCGATTCGTCGCATTTACTAGATAATATAACTGTATCAAATCTATATAAATATATTCAAGCAATCTCTTCTCCATCATATGGCCCATTTTCAGAAAAGTAAGGCAATTTTACTATATTTCAAAGAGAAGAGATTGCATCAGAATTAGGTTGGGAGAAGCTTTTAAGTTCAAATCGTAAAATAACTTTTGACGACCAATATGCAAATCATCCATCGTCAGGATGAACTCTGACGGATAGTCAGAAGGTTAACGCCTTCGGCGGAAGGAAGAAGGGGTATGAGAAAAGGCCACGAAGGGACCGAAGACCCTATCAGCCGTCAAACTCGACGCCCATTAATCTTAGTCGTGCGCAAACATCGATTCCACTTTGTACTTGAATATATAATACTCGTGTTAAAAAAACTTCTTAACTTTTTACGTCCTTCTTAGCCAGATAATCGGAATATATTGCTAATTTTTGCGATTGCATATGTATTTTCTCTAGTAGATCATTTACATATAATATATTTCACATTATTTATATATAATATATTTCAGTATTAAAAGCTATCAAATACGTGATATTAAACTGTAAATTTTCGAGTCACTCCATTTACATGTTTTTATATGTTTAATTATTATAATTCCTCTTAGTTTTTTACATTGTTGGTTTCAATATTTTTTTAATATGATTCTAAATATGATGATACTGCTCATTAGTTTGGACTTTAACAAAATTCTTACATTCCGACTTTCTCATCGTCTTAGGTGTATCGATCCTTCTATCAACTCTCTCAATATTTCTCAGCTAACATACACAGACTACGTTATGTACAGAAGGAAGCCCCTGTCTAATGCTCTTATGTAGCACGTAATCACACTGTAATCTACTTCGAGAAGACCCACTGCTACTTTCTAGATATCTTATTCTTTTTTTTAAGTTATAGATCTTTTGCAAGAAAGAAAAAAGTATGATCGAAAATATACAATAAAAAACAAATGAATACTAGAAAAAAATTTTTAATATAAAAATAAAAAAAGGCAGATTTTTCTAACATTGTGCAAATATCTTTTCCTAATTTTCATGTACATAAAATGCGTTGTACAACAGTTTTTAATAAATAACCTGCGTTTTTCATGAGTATAAATCTCTGCTAAAATTAACGAGAAGTCTCGCTGGAATTGCGATAAATTATCAGCATGACACTTTTTCTTCAAGTGTCGTTCTGTCTTTTACATTTAAAGTGTATTAAAATTGGTAATTCTTAGAATTTTATTTTCAAATTACATATATTGTTAGAACCCGAGTAGTACTAATGGGATCTGTAACTAAAAGTGGAAGTTTATCTTTTTCTTGTATTTTAGAAGGGGAGGGAAGTGTCGTGCTAATTTTGAAAAGTTAGCACGTCATATTTTTAATTTTGGTTTTTTAGTATAAAAAAATGCAGAACTATTTTTTTATTTTTATAAAGAACTGTAGAACTGTGAAAAGAGATTGCTACTAGAACTGTTATTATTTTTTTTGTATTAATACATCATCGGGCTAATTTCACAGATTTCACTTTTGGATATCCGTGAAATTAGAACGACATTCTATTAATATTTATGAAAAAAATAACGACAGTTCCAATAACATTTTTCATAATTCTAAAATTTCTTATAAAAATAAAAAACAGCTCTGCATTTTTTATATTAAAAAATCAAAATTGAAAAAATAGCAGCCGAAATTCTGTTTAAAAATAATAGTAGAGTACTTTTTCTCCGCTATGCTGTAATCAATTACATCCTAACTGTCCGTTGAAACTATATAAGCGAATGTGACGTATTAAAATTTTCGAAAAATAACATTAATTTAAAAAACACGTCATGTCCCGCGAAAATCTCGAGAAAAATTTCAAACTTTTAATCGCCTTTTGTGACTAATTTCAAAATAGTTATGTCAATGGAATATAAGATCGCGGATATCATGTTTGATTATTCGCGCAATCTGGAATTTCACTTGTTGGAAGTTAGTTCGTTTCTGCACAAAAAATTTCAAACGGTACATCATGATTTCATTTTTGTGACTTTATTATCATTATCATTTATGAATAAAAACAAAACGTTAACATTAATTATAAAAATTATATTTTTAAATTTTAGCAACAAAAAGGATGTATACATTTATTGAGACAGAAGACAAATATTATTCCAATGTTTTCGTATAAAAGAGCAACACAAAAAGAACAGCACGATTTTTAATTACTTTTTATTTATATTTTTAATTATTACATATAGTTTAGTTATTATCTGCGTAAAAACTGGTGTTTATTTTTATTATCTCATAAAATTAGTTGTAGTTTCACTTTACCTAACTTAATCTGCTTTAAAGTAGGGCAAGTAGATAGATAGCTATCAACGATTTATGAAGAAATTTATATTTAAATTTTTAAATAAAATTACTTAAGTCTTAGATCGCGTAATCATTTATAGTAAACAATAGAATTTTACGTGCAATATCTCAGCTACTATGCTCGATCGCTGAATAAATGTATCGACGCACAACACGCGAAATATATTCGCGATACTGCCGTTCGCCGTGTTGCCATGAACATCGATCTCTCGTGGAAGCGAGCTCGTTTTGTGGGCAATTTGTATCTTTGAATTATTTCGGCGTCGTGCCGCTGGCAGCTAAGTTCACAGCAGCCATTACAAGAAGATAATACGGACGTTCCGACGAGGCCCAATCGAGATTTCGCAGAGCGATCATTTGTCAACTGACTATTCTGTTTTATAGTAATTTACTAGTGTGTGCAATCTTTTGAATTTGGAATACATTCCATTTGTGGTCCTGTATGATTAACATCTGTATAGTTGAAATATTTCTTTATTAATATAAAATTTTTTATTGAATATATTTCATACACTTAATATTTTAATAATATAATTACTTTTATATTTTTGATTTATAGATAAATAAGTCTATACAAATTATCTGTAAATCAAAAAGAGTTTCACAATCATTCTATATGAAGAATACTTTGATCTATTTAAGTTTAGATCAAAGTAAAAAATATTTTCCATTAATAATACATACTTTTATGACACTTCGTTATTAAATATAACAATTTTCTGTTCGTTAATCTATAGGTTAGTTGTATTAATTTACTAGAAATTAATTAATATCTATTTACTTTAGCAGTATTAATTTCCTTTTTTCGATTATATATATTAATTATCTAATACAATTTGTGTATTTTTAGCTGTAAACCAAACAGTTAAAAAATATGCGAAAGCGCGTGTTGGAGAGAGAAAAAGGAAAAACGAAAAGCATCCGATTTAGGTTGCGCGAGTATGCTTGAGCTAGGTACTCGAAATTAATCCATCGAGAAAAGAGCTCAACGTGATTCATGAATCACGATTAAGCGGCTAGAAATGCGACATCTGTTTTATCACCATTACAGCAAAATTTTCTTTAGAGCGGCAAAAGAAAATGTCGTTTACGTATTACTTTAGATACTATTTGATTGATATTTTATTCGAAGAATTCTAAGAGTTCTTCTAACAAAGAAATATTGCTGGAAAAAGTATGCAAACGAGAAAAAGAAACTTATTCCAAAAAAGATAAAATTAATTTTGATGAATTTAAGCAAATTTTATATATTTGAAGTTCAATAATAAGATCTATTCGTAAAATTAATTTTCATTAAATTATATACGAATAGCTTGTATGATATTTTATGAAGGTGTCAAAGTGCACACACACACAACACACACACACACACACACACATACACACACACAACACACACACACACACAGAAAGCAAAGCAAAGTTGGGTCAGATCGAAGCATGATAAAAGTGAAGTTCATATATATCGACATACCAATGACCTCGAAACAGGAGACAATAAGCAACAAAAATTCTATGATTTTGTAGGCAGGGAAGAGTAAGACATCGAAATGAGAAAAAGGAAGGAACGAGGGTGGAGAGAATAGGGGCGATAGGAAAAGAGAGGCAATGGAAGTGGATATACATATATGTGTATGCGCGCGCGTGCGTGTGTAACACTGGTTGCCATTTATGTTACCCCGGGGTGAGATTCCAATTTTGCTTCTTTTCTTGCATGGATGCTGCACTCTTGCAGAGTTTCTCCTCGATTTGCAGCAGTCTCTCGTTAGCATTCGTAGAAAGTCGTTTGTGACCGCAATGAATTAACAGAAAACGTTACGTGTAAGGACGTCTTACAAACAAATAGCACTATCTATATAATGTTTGATTATGTGAAGATGTTTTTGGAAATTATTTTATCAGATATGGCATATTCATATTTTTATTATTCTATTATACTTTTAAAATTTGAGCGTTTATTAAAATTTAAATAAATCCAAGTTTATGTATTGCATTTTAATCTATTTTTTATATACACATTAGAACATAAAGCGCACTGAGCTTTTATCATTATATATGTCATATATGTACCCTTACGAAAAAAACCCTCAATTTTAGGCGTTAAACACTCAAAAAGAACGCTCAAATTTGGGTATGAAAGGTATATATATAATAATATATATATAAGTATAGTAAGTATATATATGTAGTATATATAGTAATATATAGGTATAACATGAACTCGTTCATGTTTTCACCTATTTAAAATGGTTCAAAAAATCTCTAAAAATTCACAAACATACATTCAATTTTCTAGAACAAATGTTTAAACTTCATTTTGGAAAATAACAAAATGTACTATAAGTTATAATTACTGAAAGATTTACGAGTTAGGAAAAAGTAAAAAATCGTTCACTGAGAGAAAGGATTTTGTTAATTTAGCAAGCCACTAGTATCTTTAATCGGTGATCGGTAAATATGTGACAACAAATTTTGTTGTTGTGATTGCTACTAGTCTGCTATACCAACCAATTATTAGTAATAGAAACAAACTATATAGAATCTAACCTTTTTTGGATAGACTTTAGGCTCCTTTACATAGAATTCGTAGATGATCGTGGAGTCTTAAGTCGTAAAAAACCGATCAAACACAGTCAAATATGTTGCTAGGGATACTACTGATTATTTGTTATATTGACGAATTAATTTGCAATCGTAACAAATCGATCGTTTTTTTTAACAAACATCATATTTGCTTTCCCTTGATTTGTTCCTATAACAAAATCATTTCTCTCAATGTTCGGTCACTAATAACCCATAATAGTAGGGTACGGATTGAAAACATTAAAATACAAATATCTTGCAATTTGAGAATAAAGTTACATAAGAAAAATGTTTTTCATCATTTTTCTATGTTAATTCATAGAATTAACATAGAAATTACGCCCATGTATATATACACAGATATCAGTGTGTAACGCGGGCATACTTTTAGAAATATGTAGCTTTGATATAAAATATTTTTTACAATGCGTATATAATAATTTCACTTAACATTACTATAATTTATAAAAAAATAAGATAACTTTCTAATCTATTTTTAACAATTCTGATGATTTTATACTATTTTGTTCTTCTACTCAACAAAAGCATCTAATGAAAGTTGTATTCTTGTGTTGTTTCAGGTGAGTCTCATGTGCTCTACTATTGTACAAAATTCAGAAGAGAAAGGGTGTACGAAAAATAAATCTGTAAGTTAGCGATATAGAAAAGTAGGCTAAGCCATAGAATTTCAGATTAGTAGCATTGAAAGAACCCTTTGGTGGCAGATTACGGAATAATACTCTGGCGTTAACCTTTCGCCATACTATATGCTCAACGATCGATAGAGCTATCCCTCTTCGATGTAGATAAAATAATATATTAATGAAATCCGGCATGGTACAGATCACTCAGAAGAGTTTTCACTGTCTGCCTTGAATTTTCGTAGGAAAGGACGAGTAATTGTTTAAAAAATATAGTCACGTGATCTTCACAGAATGAATTTTCAAATTTCCATTTTTTGCAAACCTTTTGAGTTATTTAATCCTCGTTCAATATTATGAAAACATCAATTGTTTCTAATTGTACTGAGTTCTTAACATAGTTAAAAATATGATATGCAATAGTTTATATATATATATATACATATATACATATATATGTGTGTACATCTAATAATTATTTTAATCCTTTTTTGCATTTAATGTATATTTCTTCGAAACTCTGTCCAAACAGTAACTTTGTATTCGTATGATTTAACGAAATGTATTACAGAGTACAATCTAAGTTTCCATTCCACGCTTCGAAACGAGCGGATAATCGTAATCCCGACTAACGGAGCGAGCGATATATCAACTCGACACTAACGCGATAATTAACGATGACTTATGGAGAAGGTCGCCGCGTGTACGCAGGTACAATGAACGAAGCAATTAACGTTGGAGTAGAACTACTGGCCATGTTGTCCTTAGTTCCAAAATGAACTTTGTTAGTTCCTAATTAAATGGAACAGATCAAATCTTTTGTATTATTGAACTTACATTCTACCAATTTGGAAAATAGAAGCCTTATTTATCGGAATAAATTAATATTATTTATTTTATTATAGCGCGTTTCCTATATATAATGTCTCAAGAGAATTGTATAGCTATAGTTCTTCTCTCTTGTCACGCTGTTAAAGAAGTTGAAAAAAAGTGGATTATCCCCTTTCTTTGCCTCAGGGAGAGGTTAAAAAATCTTGAACCTATAGGTGGCTTATAGAAAAAAAACCACTCATCTTCTCTTTTTATGTATATATAAACGAGATTGTAATTTCTTAAACTAACATTGTCCAAATATATGGATTTGTGTCCCTTGTTGTTATTTATCTTTTTTTCATCTTTCTTTTGTTTGATATTTTATATTTTATGAATATAAGTCAGCCTTGTTAACAAATTATAAACTCTCTATATCTCCTTGCCGCGTTTTATTCTTTAGTTTTTTACCATTAAATTTTCATTTCATGAAATATTTAATACGCAGTAAAATAATTATTTTCGGCTTCAAAATCTTCTTTCTAAAAAAAACTCATTCCGTTCTCAGCTTTAAATTGTTGGTGTGCGCGCGTACTTGTATTCGCGCCCTTGCATGCTTCAAACGGTCAAAACGTATACAACCAACTATAAAACTTTTCCGGTTTGAGGGAGAAAGGGGAAGAGGAGGAGGAGGCGTTTGCGCCTCGTTTTATCCTGAACAGTATATAACATTGCACAGTAGCAACGCAGTCTCCGATGTAAAGCTGTATATAGTTGCAACGCGAGAGAAGAAATAGGAATGAAGGGAAACGGAAAGAATAGACCGATATTAAAAGCTTTGTTCCACTCATGATGTACATATGGGATACTCATACATGCACATGATATATTTTTTGGTTCGATTAAAAATATAATTCGAATAAAAGCAGTTTCCGCGTTTTTCTAAAGTTATTTTTTAAACACCCGTTGAATCTTTTAAATATTGTATTTTTTGAAATAGAAACATTATCATTTGACCTCGTCTAAACTATAACACAAAAATAAATTAATATCTACATGAAAAAACGGAATCAATTAGTAATTACCAATTGCTCACGTATTTCGTATTTGCAATATTTATTCAGAAAGTATCTCTAATGATAAATCGACATGTTTTTACAGATTACTCAATTTCTAAACGTATGTGTTTTATTTGCTCTTAATTAAAATGACTGTAGAAAGAAGAGTTCAATAAAACTGAATAGTTTTTAAACATGTATTACATTAATTATACAATAATAAGTTAGAAAAAAATATTGCTACAATAAATCACCTGCGTAAGAAGAAGCGCCAATTACAATCAAAGTTATAGATATTGGGATAATAATTCCATATGTCATTTGTTTTAAATACATTTATTTTAGATAGAGAAATGTCATCGATACCGACATACCATTTTGTTTTTAGACAATATTTCTTAAACAAAAGGTAAAAACATAAATACAAAGTAAAAAGTGTCTTCTATCAGATAGTATAAGCAATTTTTATAATACTGTTTGCAATTTTGTAATAATTAAGTTTTTCGTAAGTTATGCAAAAATGAGCGTCTGACAAAATGGGCTCCAAAACTGATACAGTAGGCAGTAATGCTACATATTCCTATTCTTTTTCTTTTATAGGAATTATCTGTATAAAGTATAACCTATAAGTGAATGTATACATAAGATTTTTCAGAATCATTTCACTTCGTTATAAAACATTTTTTATTGAATTATATACATATTTACTTTATGCTGTTCTGCAAGATACAAATATGTAACGTGATAATTTTTCTAGAGTTGTTCCATATATGCATGATTGCAATAGACTTATTTGACACTATAAAGCAACATTATAAAGATTAAGTTAGCTCATGGTCTGTTTTACGGACAGGTGTGTCGGTTTACGTTGCACCCCAATTTTAAATTAAAAATCGTGTTATGAAAAGACTAAGAGAAAAAATAATATAAATAAAACTTATTTCGGAAACTACAAGTATTTAAAATGACGTAATATTATCAATAATATAGTCACTATTATTTAAACCTCATAATTTGCAAAAGAAAATTGTAAGAATTTTATTTTCGCATTTGTAGAATTCGTTTTTAGCTGATTTGGTATAGAAACAAGCCACAAATCTACAAATTATGAGTTTGTATTTCTTTAATTAGCTAAACAGATCATGATTTTATTAATATTAATAAAGTGCAATAGTTAATTTCCGAAAAGTAAGGTGGTGTCACTTTAGGAGACCTATGTCAGTATCGGCGACTTTCCTCTACGTATATATGTATATGACTGCACATCGATTACTTTTGTACTTGCTACACAATTACGAACTGAAATAATAATAATGATCTTACTAGATATGATACGTACGTAAAAAATACGATAAATATGATATTAATATGTTATAACAATATAAAAACTATAATAAATTAGATTAAAAATTGATATAATTAATAAATTGGAAAAATTAATTGGAAATCTAAAGATATCGTGTTAAATACATTAAAAGACATTTTTTATAGTTTGTTTTAGTATTATTTTTAAGAATACACTGTTCTTAAATTATATTATCTCTAAAAATAAGTGTAGTCTCTCATAAATTTCATATTTTTTAATCAAACTTTTCTTTTAGTTAAATCTAATCTGTATAATGACGAGAAAAATCGTAATATTCCATTGTCACATTGTGCGACCCGCATTCGAAATTTTTTTTGTGCTCGTGAAAATTCCACAAAAGGAAATTTGTTAAAATTTATTTCCCGCATGCGGTAAGCTACCCACGCATTCATACGCACAGACAGCACATATATAGATACTAATGGAGAGAGATAGGGGCATTCTATATCATTTAAACGAAGAAGATCGTATGTGTTTTACTATAGATGATATCAATAAAATAAACGGGAATTGTTAAAGCTCATTGCGGTTCATTTAATAAGAAGCTATATTTATTGTATAAAATGAATTTCTTTGACAATAACTGGATATACTTTTGCTAATCTTCTATTTTTTCTAGCTGTAATTTCTCATTTCTCTCAAGAACAAAATTTCGTGCCACATAAACTAATGGTGGCGTGCCTAACTGTATAAACATGTTCGTGCACTAGTAAACTTCCATAATCCATGAACGTAATTTGAAACTGCAGAACTTTGTAACTGGAATGCCAGGTTAACCGAAAGGTTACTGGGTTGTCGATTGTTCGGAAAACGAACTTTCAGTTTTCCCTTTATTGCTATGTATGACGGACACATCAGATAATTTAAATGTAACGAAAATCCAAAATCTGTCTTTGAGATCTCAAAAGCCGAATAGAATAATTTCCAGCTTGTATACAAATGCTATTGAATGAGCGCGCAGGTCGCTTTAATTGCGTGCTTCTTCATACATCTTTCAATTAAATTAACGCAGAGTGTATAATTTAATCTGACTGTTACCTTGTTGCCGCCTTGAGTTTAATGACGTCCAATTCTACAATCGGAATTAACGCGTACAAACGGCGGAATAACTTGTACCGAATGTTGGCTGGAGATGGGAAGGGGTAAAACAGTATCGTATGTAGATATATATCATCGTTATCTGAGCATACGTAAAGCATGTGTATCGAGCGTGGGAATGAAATACTACCAGCAAGAGATAGCGAAAGAGGAAATCTATTCCAATGAAATTATCCTAGACAATAGGTCTCTTCCAACGAGTATCGAATACCATCGATACAGTCGATTAAGAGATCTGTCCGATATACAATTTAATTAAATTTTTAACAGATATGTTTAAATTAGTGCTATACCCGTGTGATATATATATGTATAGAAAGAAAATTCTCGCTCTTTTTTAGCTTTAAAGCGATAGAGTGAGAGTTGTTTCAAATTTTAAAAAGCTAAAATTAATTTTAACTTTTTTAATTGATTCCATTAAAAATAACTTGTTTTTTTATATGAAATATATATATCAATGTATAATCATTTATAATGCCTATTAATTTGGGTTCTTTAATTAGATCCTCTTCAAAATTAATTAAGTTAATTGAATGAAACTAAAGATTTCTTTGACAATTTTAGTTATTAAAACTTTGCATTTATTTTATATTTTATTTTACAAAATAGATATTACTACTATAAAGCGACGAAGTTATAAATCTGGGAAGATTTTGGAATTAATAGGATACATACGTCTCTGAAAGCTACACGATATTTTCTATCTTCGTGATAATCTCTGTTCTAGTTTACTTAGTTTGTCTAAAGCTAAACCGTATGAATAGATTTTAACTCAGTCGGACGCAAGTTCACACGGATATCATCCGATCCTAACCGGAGTTAACCATCTCAGACTGACTACCTTTCTCATAATGGATTTAACTTGCGAAACCTGGATAAGGTTCGTTTCTCCACGATCTTCATGGAGAATCATTGGCAAACGCCACGATAGCTAATTAGTCGTTTCTGTTCTTGAAATATCCAATCAGAAGATGGGAAATGTTTTGTCCGCAGCGAAACGTCGCGTCTTCGCGCTCAATTCGTTCCGTATTGTTGAGAGCGCCGTGAGATACATTGTTCTCGCTGATGGAAATGTGATTTAACTGGTATCCAATGAGGAGAATTGTCTTCAACATCGTCCTCAATAAATACATTCACGAACTCTCGCTAGCGGGGCTGAGTGAGGAAAGAGAGGGGAGAGAGAAGCATTGTGACAATCTTGATCCAATTAGGAAGCGAGCTTAGTAATCAGATAAAGAAGAACTGATAGAAGAGATTAGCCCCCGAGATCTTATGTAGTAAATATAATTTACTAATGTATATATAATAATAAAAACTCTCTAGTATAAAAATAGACCTAATATTTAAAAATAAAAATCTCGGCTAACATCTTCCCATTCTTTATGCTCGCGTGAAGAATCTTGTGCATTCACTGAAACAGGAATTCGTTAACGAGCACTAGTAGCAAAGTTTCATGCCACTGAGAACGTCCATGCAAAAATGGCAAAATGAAAGAGATCGGTGTTTCGCCGACGGGAAAATTCCAGAAAAATACGCGCGCGGGTATTGCCTGCAAGCGTAGCGTATTTCTCTCGCTTCGTGTAGGATTTTCCCGTTCCTTCAGGGAGAATCTTGAAAAATTGAAATCGCGAATTGTCAAAGACATTTCCTTAAAGATCCACCTTATGGCTGCGTAAATGTAGTCATAAGATTTCATCATATTTATTGGTGATTCGAAAAGATATTGCTGCTTTATTTTCTTTTTGATCCCATCAAATGATCCGTAATGCTGCTTTTACTAGTCAAATAATTGTTATTTATCGGATAAAATCGTCCCCCGCCTTTCGATAATCCGAAATATAGCTTTCCAATAAATATCTTTCGATATTTAACTGAACAGCATACGGCTTGTTGGTTAGAAAAAAATGCATACGAGTAAAATTGAGCGCGGAAACGGAATGAGAAATTCAATAGTGAAAAATGAACGTTTGCACCGTGAACGTGGAAAAACTCGAATAAAAGTGTAAACAATTCAATCGTTTTTGAAAATGTACCTGAATTAAAAACTAACAGAAACCACATTGAATATCGTGTACATAACAAATTTCGAGTACATAGAAATATATTTTTTCTCTATGAATCTCTGAAGTTGATTTTCCATAAATGAAAATTTATTTATTTGTCAGCTTAGCATTTTTCATATTAATTTAATCTTATTGAGAAGAAAAATTGGACATAGATCTTTATTTAATTAAATACACGACATTAAACTTGAAGTCACCGACGTATAAAATTGCCATATAAAATATTTTCGAGATAACTCTCATATATATTAGCACCATATTAGAAATATTATGTGCTATCAACGCAACTATCACCTCCGCGCATTATTACATCACGCGTATAATACGGTTACGTTATCACATTGGAGAATAATGGAGAAATGGAGTAGTTGCGAAATTACTCATGGATATGGTAACTGTGAATCGATTTAACGGGATGTAAAATAAAGATAGCGAGAAAAAGCTGTTAGAAAATATTCCCAGAGAGTGAATTTTGTACCCGTTTCAATCTGTGAATATTTAATTTCAAATCATCATTGTATACGTAGTTTTACATTTAAATTTTTTAATCTAAAAAATTTAAACTTGAGAATTCCTATTCTCATAGAAAAAGAAGTAATAAGAAAAAGACATGAGTGACGTAAATCGTTGCAAAAACGTTATTAATAAGATTGTTTTTATTAAAATACATATTATATGTATACAATGACAAGCTATACTTAAAAATATTATAAAGATATTTATTATTTTTTTGTTTTACATCAATATTTTTATGTTATTTCGACTTACTTTCTAAATTCTTTAAAGTGAAATTTCACTCTGAAAAAAGAAAATTCTGCCACTCTTTTTTAAGAGTGGCAGAATTTTCAATTCTTAAGAGTGAGGAGGTATCATTCTTTAAAGTGAGATTCCACTTCAAAGAATTTAGAAAGCATGATAAGTAACAACGAGTATCAAATACTTTATTGAAAAATCAATTTCAAGAGCTACACATTGTAAAATAATGAGTAAAATGGCAAAATTGGCTCTTAATACATATAATATATAATAGCTAAAATTTAACTTTCAATAATCATCGCAATATTCATTTTCCGAAACAACACGTAAAATTGAAGATCAGCATATTAACAGATTTATTTTTCTATTATTCAATTGTCAATTTTTTACTATAACTTCCCACATTCATAAAGTTTGCTAACATAATCTAGTATTATATTACTAAACTGTAATTCATTGCTGCTATAATGTTTCCACATGCAAATGATTTGTTAATTTAACATGTGAGATAATATTTATGTGAAAACCACTTGTGGTTACGATATATTTACATTATTATATATCGTATACAGATTTTTGACATTTGCAACAGATACTCTTCGTATCGAATATTTTATGCAGGACAATATATTGCGATTAGTTTCAAAAAGTTGTTATTTCCGGGAGGGAATGTGGTTTATTTCGGTAAAATTTACACACATTGTGGTAGCTTCAACTTTATCCTTGGTTAATCCGTTCATCAGCGTATCGTATTGCTGACCCAGAAACAAGGCAAACATTACATCGAGTTTAAATCTCATATTCCGAACTCGACGCGACGGATGTACTTTATTAGATTACAAACGCAAGCGCTAATATTTGCAATTGTATTTCGAGGATTCGACGACAATCCGAAGATGGCAATTCCATTAATTAATGCATATTATCTTATGCGTTAATTAATGTAATGTTATATGCTTATTTTTAATATAATTGTTTAATATAATTTGTACTTTTAATTCTTTCCAATTATACATATCCTTATTTAAATTAGGAAATTATGAAATAATCAAATTTTTCTTTAACCTCTAAAAAGTATGTAAATACTGTACGTGTGTGGTCCAATACACATAACTGTAACACATTTGGATCGTATAACATCTGAATATTGCCTTTATTCACATGTATTGATATAAATTCTCTCCCTCTTCTCCAACACACGCGCATACACGCTACACACATATACGTTCATAACATTGAATCTCGGGATACTAACTAAATATTGTTATTTCAAATATCTCTTTTTTCCTGGATATTCAAAAAAATATTATACAATATTTCAATATACTGTGTATGGAATTTATTAATGATTTTTTAAACCATTTATTCGTTATTCACGATCTTTGTTTCGTTGAAAGAGCACTAGTGTTTTTTAATTAAAGAAGAATGCTATTCTATTACTTAATTTTTCCATTGCTTGAACGAGAAAAGGAATTTAACACGAATAATCAAGTAAATCTCTATTTAAATTAATTTCTGAAATTCTGAATTTTTTGTTGCTTCGGTAAAAATCCGTTATCTGTAAATTCTCACATAAATATTCACATGCATATTGAACGTGTCGAACTATATTCTCTTTATAAGTAATAACTGCCAGTCTTTTTTCCCAGATGCATTCTTGATGTAGTTAAATGCCTTTGCCATCAGGTGGCGAAATCGGTAATTTCTTGAAGTGTTCGAACTCTCTCTCTCTCTCTCTCTCTCTCTCTCTCTCTCTCTCTCTCTCTCTCGTAAGTGCGAGGAATACATTTAATTTTACAAAATCGTTTCCTCCGATAGTGGAAACGAGGAGAAGGCGGAGGAAAAGGATCTCTCGTAATTACCATTTAAAGGCCAGGTTCGTAGTAGCTGAGTAACCCCTTTGTCGCGCACAAATTGCGAACCAATAAAATTCAGAACCAATTCGCAGAGAAGTCCTTGCTTATTTAACTTGCAAAAATATCCCTGTTCGCCGATATTCGATTGCTATTTTGGAATGCTCTTTTTAAGAGTATCATACATTATACTTTTCTCTAATTCTTTCAACAATTGACACGATATTCTATACTAACTGCATTTTTTCTGCTCTGCCTATTCTTTTCTAAACATAAATCAATTTTTACTTGATAAAAATCTGATATCATGTTATTTAAAAAAAATTATAATATATTTATATAGTGTATATCTCTTAATAATACCAAATCTTAAAATAAGACTTGTTAAGATAAAGTTTACTTGGGTGAATGTTTTTTTATCTCAAAGAATATGAAGTTTTTTTATCACAAAGAATTTATTTAAATTAGTCACAGAAATATTAAATGTACAACTTCATTCTTGGCTCCTACAGCACTCTTACTAAAATTTAAATCTTTTTCCATCGTATAGTCGTTTTAAAACGCATCCTTCAACTTTAAAACGATAATAATTGATAGTGTTGCCGATATGACTCAAAACACAGTGGTAAAAGCGATGTCGTCCGAAAAACAGCATTTAAGACACTGTCTTCTTTTCGCTTTTCAACTGAAGATAAAATTCCTGGCGAGGAGCTAAGAAAATGATTTGCTTGGCTTTAAGTGAAAATGCTGTGTCTTATAGTAAGTGTAAAAAGTGGTTTCAAAAGTTTCGCGATGGCAATTTCAATCTCCAAAATGAAGAACGCCCGCCGGACAACCAAAAAAGATCGAAGACGAAGAATTGAAACAGCTTTTAGAAGAAAATCATTGTCAGACTTGAGAAGCTTGAAAAACTATTCGTGTTATGTAAAAAACAATATATTTTCGTAGAAAAGGCTAAGAAAGAAATATCGAATATAAATCAAAACCTTCTCTCTAGTTAATTATTTATTTACTCTTTTTTTGTTTATCCAGTCATTTTTATTCTCTATTCGTACTTCTTTTTGTTCCTATTTTATCGAAGGAGAGTTATTCTTCATCAGTTTAAATGGATCTTTTCGGATTTCTAGCGAAATGTATGAACACGAAAGGGAGAAGAGAATAAAGTGATGGAAAGGAAGTGTGAGAAAAAGCGCGAGATGGCGTGCCGTCGCTTTCAATTCCTCTGCAAATTAATGTCCAATTCGACGGCTTTATCTCACGAGTAGATATATTTCTTTCATTGAGAAATTCCGGCAAAGTTTCCGCAATGGGATTAACGGTCTCGTTATGCGTCAGGTGCAAGTTGAGTATTCGAGAATAGAATCTGAGTAGTCAATAGAACTCTTGCCATAATGCTATATTATTCATACGAACTTACCGAAATTAAAGTCTCAATTATGGTTAAAATGCAATATTTTATATTTTATAATAACACAGTTGTAATTTGTATTGTGATTATGTCAACCTTAGACAAAATCATAATTCTGCAATGTACATATATAATGGAACACGTTTTTAAATAATCCTAAAATAAGTGCGTAATGATGAAATAATCTCACAAGTATCAAAATCAAAACAGCACAAAATAAAAATGAATTTAATACCAAACGGAAATTGTATATTATTTCGTTATACATATTAAAAAATAGCGATATCGAGTAAAGATGAAGAAAAATTGATATCAATTGGAAATTGTGTTACAATGTGATCAATTTTTATAACCCTGTTAGATTATATTTATAACTGAGTGGATTATATTTGAAATATGATTAATTTTTATCACGCTGTTAGATTATATCTATAAATGAGTGGATTATATTTGAATTGTATCGAAAGGATTGAAAAGAACAGAATTGTTGTGAGGGAAATAAATAAAATTTTCGTGCCAAAATCGATCTGTGTCAAAGAAGAAATCTGTTGGGAAAAGAATCAAAGTGACAGCGTATGGATCAGCCAATCGAACACGTCGCCTATCGTGGTGGTCCAGAAAATATAATTTATCGTTTGATTCGTTCAGTCAAGCGTGTGGACGCGTATAAGTGGCATATATCCGCATGGGCTGTCGCATAAGCTATCGCGTTTCCACAGGAATGAACGAAAGCGCCTTAATATCGCCATAACAAAACGCATCATTCACAATAAACGTGACGCACCGCGTGCACAACACACATAAAGAACCATAATACGTTAACTAGACTCAAGAAGCAAATGTAGCGACACGACGTTGCGACGTTGGCAACGTTAAATACCCATTGCTGAGGTTTATATCGCCTCAAGTGAGTGGAAGATTTGTTATTACGGTGATTACACTATAGGTTCTGCTACGAAAGGATAAGACGAAAATTTTCCTAGCTGCATTCGTGAGATTTTATCACATTCTTTTTTTTCGTTGCTATTTAATGTGGTAACTATATATATAATTAATTAAAGTTATTTTATCCTTTTTTCTTTTGCAAAGGAAAAAATTCGATATAAAGGAAATAATGAAATCTTTTTAGATTTCTATTCCTATTCGGACAAAATACTCTGTTTTTTTCTTTTCATTTCTTTTCACTTTATCTTTAGTTATATATTATATTATATATTTGTGTATCACTCTAATTTTTTTGACACATTTCGATCAACTTTCTATTCTTATCGCACGATTATAAGCCAATCGTATCAAATACATCATTTTGGAAAAAAAAACTATGCATTTTTAGTACTTGATTTTTCGTAAATTATCTGTTAAATTGTTTTACTTTAACTCTGTGTATATGTATAAATAGCGATTTATATGATAACAATATTATAATATAAATAGTTATCTAAATGAACTCACGTTATCCTGAACTGGTAGATTCCAGTGGTGCAATCGAACGAACGAACGAAGCCCCACCAACGCGCAGTGTCACCATCGATATCCGCAGTGCCGTTGTTGGCATCCAGCCAAAATCTATCCTTCGCTTCCACACCCCGCTACGTACTTTGTAAATCGAGGTTACCCGGGCTTCTAGCGACGCGCCCCTTTATCGTCCGAGTTTTCGGGCCGTAATCCGACATAAGGTCAAGATTGCACATATTGCAAAAGTCCAGGTAGCCAAATTTATATCGAAAACTGATTTTGCAAAGTGTTTACTACAAATATGAATAAGATGGCAGATTACGATGACAGATTAATTCGATGCAGAAACTAAATAATTATTTCAGTAACAATTTAAATAATACATTCTACATTTAAATAATTGCGAAGACAGACATTCTGCTCGGACGGATTCTGCTGATATATGATCTGCTATCCGATTATGTCAGCAAACATGTGCTGGCAGAACATGAACGTAATGCGAATATATAGGTAATTGACGTAACTTTGCCATGATATTCTGATAAAATTTATTTACAAACTGCTAGTATGCTGCTATCATTTTGCTCACTGTACTGGAGGAATTTTTTTGAAATATTTTTGATTGCATAAGTATTAAATTTGGAATTATTACCTAGTAGTGTAGAAAATGTGATTTCAGATGGGTGATATTAAGTAAAATAATTATTTATTTTATAATTATTATTAATACGATCTTTTTTATTTTGAATCATAAAAATATATCTGAATAAAAATCTTTCAATGCCTATTAGAGCCGACACAGGATATTATGTGTAATAATCAATTTATTAATGAACAATAAAATTATATAATTATGACATCAGGTAAACGTTTCGACCCTATTATTTGGGACCTCTTCAGTACCAAAAAAAAAACACAAAAAATTTGTTCATGACATGTAAGTCTCGCAATTTTTTACTCATTCGATAACACGCTCTCATTAAAATGTTTTTAATCTTCTTCTATTATTAACATTTTGCTCTCCGTTTCATAGCAGTTCTGCCAAATTCTTGTCATCCATATATAGTGGACACAATCTTCGCAACCTTCAACCTTGCTGTTACATAGTTACTCTACACATTTATTTATAGAATTTTTTGTGTTTTTGTTTTTGGTACTGAAGAGAACCCAAATAATAGAGTCAAAACATTTACCTGATGTCATAATTATATAATTTTATTGTTCATTAATAAATTGATTATTATATATAATATCCTGTGTCGGCTCTAATAGGCATTGAAAGATTTTTATTCAGATTATTTCTAGAGAGCCTTTATCTTTGATCTATTGTACAAAAATATATATTTCTTCATTATTATTTGCCTAATCTAACTAAAACTTAATTTAATCTATATTAGTCTACGTATGTTATAAAGGTAAAACGCCAATATGTGTCGTACTATGCCATAACAAGCAACATATGTATATTTACGGTGAGACTAGCATACTAATTAGTTGATATTGGAGTTAACACGCATTGATCGCAAGCAATAAATTAAGAGCTTGTAACCTGATTTTGGTTAATCAATTTAGTCAATATAGTTTATCTTTTTTTAGCATCTGGCAGATTTTCCACCATTATTTCAACAACCGAGATAACATCGTGCCTCAGAGAAATATTCTAATGATTTAAATAGATTTGTTTGGATCAAGTCAAGTTAGATTAAATTGAGTGTGATTGGTTGACTTTAGATCATGATAAAAAGACTGTTCAAATTAAAACTACAAAATTAATCAACAATACAAATGTTATATCCAAATTTATTTAAAATTTAAATGTTGTTCATACTATAATTAGTATTTAATTTTACGGTCAACTTATTCAATTTTTTATACATACTTCTGTTATAAAACATGTAAAAACAAATGTTTCTCCAATTTCTTTTCGGATCAAAGGAAAATGGCAGTTTCCTATGGTATCTCCTTATCTCTTCCTTTATCGCCGCACAGGATTTTCTCACGAGAATTTATGGAGCGGGACGATGAAAACTATCCATCTTTCTTCACGACTTGGCAAACGGGCTTTGTGCGATAACGTCCCGTGGATCACAGGAGTTATCGCCAGATGTTGATTGGCCTCTGTCATTTTTATCCAGGGAGTTTTTTGTTCGTCATATTGTTATGACATCATTGTTGAAAAGATAAATATATTGTTTCGCGTGTCGAATATAGTGTGATATTGCAGAAGATCTGCAAAAGATAAAAGAAGCATATCGAACGTATATTATCTGGATAAAAGTTATAAAAAAAATATGATTGAAGCTAATGTACTTTTTATAATGTTAAAAAAGAAAGAGATTTTTAGTGTAAATATGTTTAATTGAAACGTAATCGATTAATTTTTAATCAATTAATGAGAGGTCGATACAGTAACTGGATGAATAATATAAATTCATATGAAAAATCAGTAAATGTAAAAAAAAAAAAATTCCGATTGTAATATTGTTCTAAAAGTAATATTGAACATGAATATATGTGAAAACAATCTAATTGAATATGAATGTAATTTGTGTTTAAATATTGTTAAAAGATAATTAAACAATTATCTTAAATAGATTTAATCACGACATTAAAAAAAAAAGTTTATAGAATAAAATATAAATCTTATTATATATATCTAATACTTTTCTTCTGTACAACTATTATCATATATGTAAACGTGCGAGAGTAAGTAGTTGGAAAGAAGAACAGTACTTGTCGATATATGATATCGCGAAAACAGATCGTCCATACCGCTGTGGACAAAATACAAAGACAACGGACGAGGAAGAGATGGGTGAGAAAGATATGGAAATAGTTTCCTTAAAGATGGGGATGCGGCGAAAAGATTTGCGAAGAAAGAAGTCGTTAGAGGGAAAAGTGATAAAGGAATTCTAGCAGGAACTTTGCATAATGTCCTACGTGGAAGTAGAAAGAAGCATGAAAAATATGGACATGGTGTTAGATGGCTTAATTTCTGCTGTAATTCACGGAAAATGCGATGCTTTCAACACAAGAAAATCTTTTCGAAGTAAAGATTTAGTTTAAATTCTGTGTTTAACGCTGTTTCTCTAGATAATAAATTTTGACTTTCGCATGTCTAGGGAATTATTAAGTAAATATTATGCAGATTATGCTGTACATATATAAAACTAGGAACACGGAAGTTGCTCCATTTCGTATGAATTTTGTATGAAAATATCAATCTTCTCTTCTGTTAGATTGATGATCGACGTTATCTTGTTTCAAAGGACTTCGTATCGTGTATATCGAGATTTGCTTTGTATAGATTGGACATGCGGGCCGATAACAATATATTCATTTGTTAGATTAAGTAGCAATTAACCCTTTCTAATCTGGGTTCCCTTGAAGCTGTACCAGCCAACGTACTCTTATCTAAGCCAGTACAACCCTCAAAATGGCCCTTCTCCTAATCCCCATTATCGCGTTAGACCTTCAAAATCTTCTACTGAGAAAACATATGGCAATTTAGACACAATGTTGGGAAAGCTAATCTTATTAACTTTCTACACGATAATAACTTTGAGCCCCCTTAAGCAACTTATTACTAACAATCAGTACAAGTGCTGTTAATGTGATATATTAGTATACGAGAGAAGAGAAAGAGAAATGACAAAATATCAAAATAATTTTAACTTCTACATCCAAGGAACATTTTATCTACATGAAACTTATTAAAACTGCAGTTTCAGATTTTTAATCTATCAAAGGACTATCAAAATAATTCCCGAAATATTTGTCAATTTTTAAAATTATATATAGCTTTTTAAAATGTTATTTTATTTAAAACTAATAATTTGAGTTTTTGTTAAGAACTCAACTTATTAGTTTTAAATAAAAAATTATTTACTTCCAAATTTTTAATTTGTCTTTGGTAACGTTTCCTATCTATATATCTTTTTACAGCATATATTGCTATAAAATATAGTTAAGAAATTAAATAATATGATACTAGAAATTTAAAATGTCTATTACGGTCGAAGTTGGATCTTCGTTGCTTAAATAATTCAATCTTGAATTACTAATATATACTATATATGTACTTGCATATATACCATATTGTTATAGTCTTTTTCAAACTGCGCGCGGAATTATTTTTCTGGACTAAATAAACGCAATTAAAACTATTCTCTAGCAATCGCGAATATTGACAAGCAATGTAATAATTTGATGCTACCATCAAGCATCATATATTATAAAGATGTTGATATGTTAAAACTGTTAATAAATTTATTGCGAAAAATATTACCTCGGTGGTCTAATGGCTTAGGACGCTCGTACGGAATACAAGAGATCCGGGTTCAAGTCCCAGCCGAGGTAATATTTTTCGCAATAAATTTATTAACAGTTTTAACATATTAACATCTTTATAATATATGATGCTTGATGGTAGCATCAAATTATTACATTGCTTGTCAATTTAATTCGCGATTGCTAGAGAATAGTTTTAATTGCGTTTATTTAGTCCGGAAAAATAATTCGGCGCGCAGTTTGAAAAAGACTACAATATGGTATATATGCAAGTACATATATATTATATATTAGTAATTCAAGATTGAATTATTTAAGCAACGAAGACCGTAATAGGCATTTTAAATGTCTAGTATTGATTATATTTCTCGCATATACGGTCTAAAATAAAGATATTGTTTAAATAGTATGCTTTAACTATTTAATAGTCTTTAATGCAGATAATACGCTTTTCTATATTGGACCAAAAGCGTTAACAAGAGGAGTGCTTCACTTAGAATTTTGATGTATGGATGCACATTTAGAAGCGATTCCATTAGAATCCTGCAAGAAATTCTCTTTGATGACGTATTACGAATGTGATTTCTGAAGTAAAAGCTGCGATAGCGTAAGGGAATAAGAATGGAATAGGTGAGGCAAAGAGCGAGAACTTAGGTAGTATATGCGCTTTATGATCATGGATATATTCCATTTTCGTCTTTCGCCACTTTATCCGTCCGCTTCGGATAAGGCTAGCTAAGTACATTTGATTGTAAGCTGCCCAGCCAGGTTTAAGGCTGATTTACAGCTGGGTGGTAGCCTGACTTGCACGCACGTGAGTCGACTGTATGTGGTTTCTATTCTCAAGCGCTTGAGCCGTTATTAACTTCACACGTGGCGCAATGCGATTCTTCTATTCAGTCGTTTTCACTGAACTGCTCTTTTTGTTCCTGTCTTTTACTTATTACACTTTCGTGTATTTTATTATAAATAGTTATATTCTTAGGTTATTGTATATAATTGTAGTGATTTTTTTTTCAATTTATTTTATATCAAGTTTTTTAATTATTCTATATGTATAAAATCTGTATATTTCTATCTTGTCATTTTATATTATAAGTATTTTATTTAATAAATAATTTAATAATTGTTACGTTCTAAGTTGATATTTTACACGTCAATATTTTCTTTTCATACGATACACATGTTTATAAAAAAAATATAGTGAAGAGTAACATAGATGTTCCTTGAATCTTCTTAAGGCTCTATCGACAATGTGTAATTTTCGATTATAGTTTGCAACCTGGCTCGGTGAGGTTCACAGTAGATTTTTTTATCATTTTGAACTATAAAAATTAAAGAAAAATTCTTATTTAAAATTCACAATAAAAAAACTGACTGTGCCTTAAAAGACCCTGCATTGCCAGTGGAAGGTTGTTTGTATGATTAAGTGTGATTAATTAATTTTTTAACTTTATACATTAGTATCATAAATATATTTTTTCTTTAAAGGGGTACAGTAAATAAATTTTTATATCTCTTTGTTTGAAATCTTTACAAGATTTCGATATAAACATTTTAATTATTTTAGTCGATTTGTTTGTTTGATAAGAAATTATACAATTTCACTTATAATCTATATTCAATACACACACACACACTTAATTCTTTTTTCATTTACGAAATAATAAACGAAGTAAAATTAAAACTGGCAATTTATTTGAACAAGACGTGTTTGACCGGGTTACGTTAGTAAGAAAGTATCGAAGTTCAAAAGAGGAAACCTCCTTCGAAGTACAAAAGGAAGGAACTGAAGAGGCAAAAGTTCAGAGTAAATGACGAAGGAGGATGCGGCAGAGAAAAGTGAATGAGTTGAAAATGAGAAAAAGAGAAGCAACGATAATTAGACGGATGATTGAGCCCTCCCTAAGAGATGATCTTTACTAGAAGTAGTTGGAGAGACTTGCAGGCGTGGTAAGAGGTGAATAGTTCGACGTTCAATCCTAAACATGAAATTACATGGACGCTTTTATTTAAACGTCGATAGAACAAATAGCTTCGAGGGAATTAGTAGCCGCGCAAAAAAGTGTACGATGCGGATTAACGATTAGATCATGCGCTATTAGTGGCATAGAGGAGCCGATTAAGCCTACAGAATGTGTCAATCTCGCATGTGGGCGGCCGCATCATATTAACGTCAAAACCTGTCGCCTCTCTGCATCCCTGCGAAAACCACAAGCGAATAGTGCTACGTGCTAGCATATAAATTAATTTACATGACATTAACACACAGTTAATATTCAGGTAATATTTTTTAATTTTATATTATAAGTAATAACATAATTTAAATATTTATATGATTTATAATTTAAATATTTATATGATTTATAATTTTTTCGACAAAATTAGAAGAAAAAGAGAGAGAAGAAATATGTGTAAAGGTTAAGTTATTAATAATGTATAATTTATATAATTTATAGAATATTAACAATAATCTCAACGTGAACAACAGCTGTTTAAAATAAAAATACAGACAGAGTAAAATCAACGATTTAATATTTCCTTTACAATCGAAAGCCATAGTAATGTCATTATTTTACAATCAAACGAAGAAACGTATGTCTCGAGGCGTGAATTGCCGAGAATACATTCTCATAGCACAGGCGACGCTGTTGGCATCCAATACCCTTTACGAGTCTTATCAGCAACCATGCGTTTAACTTAAGCTCGTTGCCATGTCACATAGATTGTTGTTGTCCACTAATTTGCTATTATTAATATCGATAACAACGTAAATTTAATAAAACGAGACAAAAATCATAAAATTAAAAAAAATTGTTATATTCCCTATCAAGATACAATAAAAAAATTTTTTTGTTAAAATTTAAAAGAAAGAATCAGACATTATACATATATATATGATGACATTTTACGAGGATCGAGTAGTAAAGAGTGCTTTACGCACAACAAACTTCGTTTGTCTTTATATTTATTAAATATAAATTTTTATTGTATAATCGGGAATGTTATACCATTCAGAAAATTTGTACTATTGTACTACTTTACATATCATTATAATATATTTAATATACTTGATTAATATTTTAATCGAGTTTTTTTCTTTACGAAAATAGAGATTTGGGAAAGAGGGAAGTAATTGTACATTAATTATGTGTAGAAATGGAAGAGTCCTATAGAGATATTTAAATGTAAACATATTAGATATTGTATTAATTAAATTATATCGTATTCTTAATTTAATGAACTTAATTGCTCATACAAATGTTGTATGATGGGTGAGAGGAGAACATAGTCCACACGACGGCATCGTCGTGGTCAGACTGCAGACAGTCCGCTGCCAATCATTATATCTCTGGCATGCGAACATACCACTGTGTGCGAAACGGGGTATGCGAGAGGGTCAGGGGACGTTCGCTGGTCGATGAGGGAATATGGCAGCGGCAAGGGATGTGACGAGAGTGGTCGACGAGAGCACGCTCTCGGGAATGAGGGGGGTGACAAAGGGCGAGCACTATATTGGCATACCAACGGTGTGGGCGATATAGGAATACTTCAAGAACAACTTTATAGCGCGAAAGCCTGCCGACTCGAGATTCCTCCCTCGGAGATTGCCTACCTTCCTTCCTTCCTTCACTGGTGCGCAAAGATGAATACAAGCCATGAGCTAAGCTAGCGAACTCATCCCTGAGTATTAATATGGAACAAGCATACGCTGGAGTAACGTTAATAAAAAAGGTAGAAAATTTAAGACGGTTTATAATGCAACTTCCTAATCAGGAAACTTTATAATCAGGAATTGATTCTTAATCTTGTTAATTATGCAAAATGTATTTTTTAAATCAATTTCGACGAAATTTACGTAATTGCGTCTGTAGGTACATACATATATATATATATATATATATATATATGTTGTTAAATTAGAATTAACTATCTCATTTAAAAAATGCAATAAATTATCATTTTAACGGCTTATGCTATAATTGTTTTGTAAACTACAAAATAGAGTTTCTAATTATGAGATATTGATGTTAAAACAAAAAACAGATTTTTAATATAATTTAATGCATTTTTATATAATGCTCTGAAAAACTCGTACATTTTAAATATTAAGAATTAACGAATTTTAAAAATTAAGAATGCACAGAATAAAAAAGCGCTGAAATATTGCGCTTTATTGCGTAAATCGCGCGTGCTTGAGCTGCAGAAATTTATGCACGGCATCTTGACGGAGTTTTATTAATGTTGTTATTTCGCGTGATACTTCATATTATATTATTAATAATTTTTCTTATTAATCGAGATAATTTTATAATATCTCTAGCCTGCTATCGAAATTCACACATATACAGAAATTAAATTTTCTTTAGAAAATAAGTAAAGAAATATATCTCTCCTGCATAAATAATCAATTTTTATATTTTCTTCTTTCTTTAAAGAAATTACTAAATATTTTGTTGAAATTAGTAAAACGTTCACGCGCGTCTGACCAAATCTCGGCATGTTCCATTGTTATAATACTAACACACGTGTGTATATAAAGCCACGTGCACATGTCGGAATTCTCGAACGCAATCAAACGCAACGCATTTTGACGTGATTGAAGCCATCAAGGCGTGCTTGAACGCTACTAACGGAATAACTTGCACCAAACACACAGATCGCGTGTCCATAGTTTTCACCATTATTAGCTGAAGTACCGTGATTTATTCATTATATTATTTTATTCTTTTCTATCGTATCCATTCTTATAAAAATCTTATTCGTCAATTTTCAAAATTGTATAACGTTTTAACAAACCGCACGCGCGCGCATTACGGGTTAATATAGATAAATTTAATTGTAGATTTTTAGTAATTAAAAAGAAAGAAATTAGTTCCTTAATAAAAAGTTATATTAAATTATGTTCTTCAAATGTTTTTGTTTTTATTTGAGCGATTAGAATAATAATTTTCTGTCTTTTCGTAAAATCCAAATTTCTGATATTTTGCGAATTATCTATGTCTTGCAAAACATACTCACATTATTTACAAAACACATGTATCAAGCCAGATAGCTTGCGGAAAATGTGGCGGCGAGTCGCATAAGCGAGCGAGGAGGTCGGTCAGAGTGATTTAGGCGAATCAGTAACCCGCGGTGTTGCGTTACTTGTTTACTGCCGGAGCACCCGTTGCATTATTCAACAGCCGCCCATATTTATCAAGCCGATAGTCAAGCAGGGTGGCAGCAGGTACGAACGATACATAAACGCGTAAAAGGAAATAAACGATAGTGGGACCTTTGTTAAGAATCGTTTCCTATGGATGACTTTTCCTTTCTCCCGGTTGCAATTGGCTAAAAGCATAGATATTACATTGTACAAGAGAAACAAGATAAAAGATGGCTTTTCCAAGTCTTTTTGAGCTATGTACAGGGCGTCCTGTAATTGATATTGGAAATAGTAAGAAAAGACTTTTTTTCAATTTGTTAAATTAATTTTCTCAAAAGTATAGCTTCGTACAAAAAACTTCTATTGATAACATTTGATTAATTTTTTATATGTAAAATGTAAAATCATTATTTTTCTTGCTTATATATTACCAGTTATCGAATATTCTTAAATAAATTCTCTCTAAGTATATTTCAATCCTTTTTTTTAATTTGAAGAACAGCTTGATATTTTTTTTTAGAAGAGAAGGCTTACTTTTTTAAAAATAATTTCTTAAATTTTAACATTAAATGTATAAATATATATTGTTTTCACAAGGCTAAACGCAAAAATAAGTAATTTTTGTAGAAGGGAGAAATTGCAATTAGCAAAGCGTGGATCATTTGCACGCAAGTATTCCGAGTGAAGGCGGAAAGCCATTAAGGAATATTCCCACGTGTAGAGCGCACTTAATGAGCGATATAATTTATTGGGTCTACTCGCGGGTAGTAGTTAATAGGGTCTGCGACCTACGACCCATTAACCGGAGGTCGATTGCGAGATATCGTTGGCGAACATCTGTCATATCTTGTGCACGATAGGTCTGAGTGGAACCAAATCCTAAATTACCCAAAAGAGTTTAAAATTTTGGATGAGAATTCCAAAATTGTTCTGTCCAATCTCCAAATTATAACTGGATATAGATAAAGAAAGCTTTGACATTACTATATTTAGGAGAGAAATTTTAAAAATTTATTAATTATTTAGAGAGATAAAGTTTCGATGAAGAAACTTATAAGAAAATGAAATTGATGCTTCTATTGCCGTTTTATACTTGTAAATAGAATGCAAAAGCAAGAAATATATTTGAATTTTCACATTCTGTTTTAAATTTTCTAATAACTGGAAAATTTAAAATAGATTTTTACTGTAGTCATTAATCTGATTATTTAAATATTTAAAATTACAAAAAGAACTTCTCTTCTCTATTTATTTTTTTGATATTTTTGCTATTTCTTCTATTCTATGTTGTTTTATAATTCCGAATCAGCTTAAGTACCTACTACTGTAATATTTATTACTGTAGTTCTTAGAAGTTTCGTTTGCAAATATTTATATAAAGTAGCAAACAATTCACTCGCTTCTTCTCGACTACAAACAGAGAATACAATAATGCTGAATAGTATAACGCGACAAAATAATCCTTCACAACACTAAGTTATCAGCCATTTCTCTGCGCGCGCGCGCGCTAACCTACTTATATAATGGTGGTATTCACAAATGTTATATTCTTTAACTTAGAAACTTTAGAGACTTTTTATTAAGTATTTTGTATATATATATATTCGTTTGTTCATTATTTTGAAATGTACATGTATGTATACTAACATAAAAATCTTTTCTCTATTCTTCTGTAAACACAATTTATTTACATATTTCAGACGTATTTAAAAAAAATTTTGCAAAGTATTTGCTACAAATTTTGTTGATGTCATTAAAAATATAACAGAATTTATTAATAAAATGTGATAATAGATTGTCCGTAGAAACCGAGTGGAATCTACTTGTTAAGTGGAATATGCATATTATTTAAATAGTTATGAGATAGTAGATTCTGCTGGGTTTCTGCTGGCAATCTATTGTCAGATTATGTCGACAGGCTGCCGGCAGAACACGAGCTTTAATGCGGACGTAATTGATCTATCATAATCTGTTCAAAATTGTGAGAAAATTACTAGTGTACTGCTATACTCTTATTTTAATTTCGAAAATTTCTTTTCACTGTTAGAAACGCACTTGAAATTCTTCAATTTAAATATGAGTGTCAATTTAAAATTTTTATTTAGTTCAACAAGCACTTACATATGTCACATTTACATCACACTGTCATAAAAACAGTAGAATACGCGATATCGCTTCTTTCTCTGTAAGGATCATTCGATATCTTTGTAATTGTACTTCGCCATTTTTACGGGATTTTATTTTTTTACCACTGTGCTGTCATAGCCAAAGGATAAAAGATTTGTTACACAAAATAAATCTGCGTTTTATTCTATAGCTTTGTTCGGCACACTGCACGCGTTATTCCATCACTTCATTCCCCGTGACCCAGTCGAGCCGCTTAACCGGCTGTACAAGCTCGATGTCGCTCACCACCGACATTCCATTCTTCGTTCTCCGTATCGAGAGGTGTCGGTGTCGCATTCCGTTCCATCCTATTCTATAGGAAGGCCGATCATGTCGGTTATAGGAACGGCAAAAATATTGCGCGGTAGATAGGGGTAGAAGGGAACCAACGGTACCTCTGAGGAGGAACTGAACATTTTTCTAGCTCCCCTCCAGCCCCTCTACGCCAGCAAGCACGCCCATCCCTGTAGTGGGGGTGCGCACCCCCGTAGAGATTGGTGGGGGCAGACAGAAGTTGCGGAGGTGGTGGTAGTCTCCGTGGCGAAGTCTGACCGTTACGGCACCAGTACTACTGTCGCCACTATCACGAGTGCAGGCCATCACGGGACTCAATCATGGACATACTGGGTATGTCCTATTCAAAACCAAGCATGCACTACTTAACTGCTTATTGATCTCGTTCGTTTACTATGCTTCGATTGTTGAAATCGATCTGCTCCCTCGGGAAAAAGGAAATTTTACGAATCATGTTTCATCGCGGTCGCATGCTTTAATCGCGAGTGTTGGTGAGACTGGCTTCGACTCTTTCTTAATCGTGAGACTTCATCTGCATCAAAGGATTAAGGTATTGTGGCTGAAGGAAAAAAATTTAAAAATTATTGGATTGGTGGTTCTCTCTACAACTTTTCTTTATGTAAATCTTTTGCTTCTCTTTCTCTCTCTCTCTCTCTCTCTCTCTCTCTCTCTCTCTCTCTCTCCTTCCTTTTTCTCTCAAAAACATACAATTAATAAAAAAAAAAAGTATCGTGTGATGCTTGAGACTTTGCTTTACATCAAAGATTTAAGTAATTACATGAGAAAAACAATTTTGCTAAAATATCTAAAAATTTAAATGAATATACAGTTCTGAACATAATTTTGTTAAACCATCAAAATAATTATGTAGAAAATTCAAGCATGATGTGCAATGTTGCGAAAAGTTCTGACATTCTACTAACCACTTTGAGCGTTATACATAATTACTTTGACAATCTAACAAAATGATTTTCAGATCTACGTCTAGCTAAATTTTTAGATACTTTAGCAAAAGCGGTTTTTTTTCCGCATATGATTAGAAATTGGAGAAAAAAGTATTCATCAAACCTGTTATTTTCTCACAGTTTGTCAGATTCTCGGATGTATTTATAACAATAATGTAGTATAACATTTTTTATAAATAAGATTTTTTGTAATATATGTATACAATTGTATGCGCTCGCGCTTGCGCGCGCGTGTGTGCGTGTGAAACTAATTTTGTTTAAAATACAATCAAATTACCTATAAAGTTTTAATTTCTAAAACTATATATTTTTGTTCACTAAAACGTAATATATAATAAAACAAATTTTTTAATAAAATCGTTTTTAATACAGTACAGACAACTAGTTAAACAATTTAAATAAAAAAGATATATTTTAGTCCATCGACAAGTAAATAAGCACGTGTTCACAATGCTAACATCTCTGTCGAACGTATTGTTATATGTGTTGGTTATATTTTATATATGTGTTTGTATTTAAAATACTGGAATATCAGTTTAAACAAAATACATATGTGTTTGCGTGGAAAATAAAAAAAATGTCTTGCGCAATATCGTTTATTCACTCGTGTCAGTTGAATATTCTTGTTTTTTTTTATAAAAAAAATTGATATATTACTCCATACCATCCTGGTCTTGGCTTTTTTGTAAAAAAGAAATCACAACGTTTAGCTTTGACAGTTTTCAATAAAAGTGGGTGATCAGTTTTTGTGGAAAAAATCCGATTCAAGTGGCAGTGACATTTAATTTTGAAATTCTTATTTAGATTTAAATCATTAAGTTTATTTTCTGGTTTATAGTAACTTTTCTTATCTAATTTAATATGTAAAGAAATTATTTTATTAGGTAAAAAAAATGAAATTTCCTTACATATACATATAATTGGTTCATTTCTATTTTAATATTAAAATAACTATTGTCTTGTATAAAAAAAGTAACAATAAAGTTTAAAATATTTCTACAATTTAGAAAATTTTCATTCTTAAAAGCTACAACTTGTTTCTGATTCAAGTGGCAGTGACAAATATTTTTTTATTAATCATACATTTTTATTCGTTTTTATGATAAAATAAATTTCTCTTTAAAAATAAAGAATTTCTGAAGAAATTTAAATTTAACAAACGATATTTATTCATATTGACTGATCGATTAGTAAACTGTTATCTGGTAAAATTTTTTATTTCGTATTTTTATGTATTCATTACCTGCGAGAAATATTTTCATTAGTAAAACAGGCTTTTGCATCATCTCCATTACGATTACGATTCGATTATCGATGGTGGAGATTGAAATTCTGCTGTAACTCAATTTATAATGAAAATCTTCGAGTAACTTAGCCGATGGGTGTCGAGATCGTTCTGAAGATAATTCTCTTCCAGACACCGGAAGCATAATTGAATTTCACGTCATCGACTTAGAAGCGCGTCCGCTTCCAAATAAGCTTGTCCTCTTGAGCTCATCTTCTAATGAGTACCATCTGTCCTTACATTTCTTCTTTGTAAGGTTCGCACTGTTGTTACATACTCAACCTACTTTTATTTTATACAACTTTTAAATTAAAAAAAAAACGTGTCTATAGATGGCCTTAAATATGACAAATGATGTACAGAATTTCTCTCTAGATAATCTATGAAGTATTTTATAAAATATTAATATTTTATAGAATTGTTTACATTTTAATTCAAATACTAAGTTAAAATGTAAATAATTAAAATTTAAATAATTATAATTATTTACATATCTCTAAATTTTAAAAAGAGATGCAAAGAAATTTTGAACTACTAACATCTTTAGATTATCTATAAATAAACCGATGATCCATTAATAATAAAATTGAATATTAAGAAGTAATAGGAAATAAAATAGCCTAATAAGATTTTGTTTCCTTAAAAATTTTATTCTGGCTACTTTTAAGATTAGTGTGTTTTAAGCATGCTTTTGAGACTTTCTGTATTTCCTCGATGCTTCAAAAATGCAACAGAGCGGACACATCTGCATTATTTCAAGATAAACAAAATATTGAGGCCGCAATTGTCGAAGTAAAGGGTAATTGATTGTTCTATTCGTTGTATAACCTGATATTTTATGAATGATCTCGTTGTTTAACCGAGCAATCAAATTTTGCAAGAGAGAAGAAAATTTATCGCGTTTAATAAACAAAATTTCTACCTGACAAAACATTGTTCATATAAAAAATGATACTTATTCGTATATTATGCTAAAAATTAAAGTTGCTATAAATTCAGACTTGAGTTTGACATATGTACAGACTTATATGATTCTAATAAAAGATTCAGAAATGTAAAATATCAACATTTCAATATTTATATGTCCATATTCTTTAATGAACATAAGTGCCTGAAAAATATCTATTTAATTTTTTTATCGTTTTATTAATACCAGAATTTTCGTGTTCATAAATTAGAAAAAAAATAACGCATATCAAACATTTTTATGTTTCAACTTTTTCCGCAAAGATTATGTAACATTGAACGATGGTACTGCCATTTTTCTCTCTCAAGCAGAAACTTTTCGATGCTACTTTCGTGTTCCTCGGTTTGTCTCATCCAAGCGATAAAGTCTTGCCAGGAAAAGTAAAAAGTCCGCTGTGAATTTATATTTCGGAACTCTCGAAGGAGTCGTTTAAAGATGGCGCAGATCTATTATTATATATGAGTTAGTGACCACGTCTTCACCAAATCCACATTTAACATAATAAGAAATTTTCTTAATTATTTTACATTATTAAATTTAAGAAGTAGAAAGAAAGAAAAGAGAGAAGAGAGCAAGTATATAAAGAAAAAGCAAACTATTATATAGTTTGTATATTTATCGGCAAAATATGCAAACAATATATTTTTTAAAACAATATTTTTCTAAATAATTCATTAAAAATTTCGAATTGTTTGATCAATGTTGTATCATTATATAACAAACCATCCAATACAAAATTCGCCTCTACCTTTTCAAGACTAAAGTATATATGTTTGCGCATGCATGCGTGCACGTGAATTCTCCGCGAGAGGGACATTCGACCGTATGAGCGAATCAATATACTACTACGAACCGTCAATAACATTGACAAAACACCCTGATGTTCTTCCCCCTTTTCCATCGACGAGAGTCACATGCGTGTACATTGGCAACGCCTGCGTGAATTATTGCGCTTCTGGAGTTGAGATCGAAGAAGCTATATTCTTTTTTGATCTATTTTCCTTCAACAAATATGGTCAATAAGAAAGATGACAGATACTAGTACAGCACCCAGAGAAAGGTTTTTTCAATTCAAAGAAATGTTTCTTTGCTGTACGGTTAAAAAAAAAATTTCTTTGATTTGAACGTCATTTCTTTGATTTTAACATAATTTCTTTAAATTAAATAAATTGTTTTATTTGATTTTAAAAAATAATGTTTAAATCAAAGAAATGACGTTCAAATAAAAAAAAATTTTTCTTTGAACATAGTTTTCGTTACGAGTCTACGTTTTAATTTTTCATTTAAAAATAACTTATTTTTACTTAAATAAATATACACGTAAATATTTTTTAATAATCATGATTGACATAGATTAATATTTTAACACAAATTTAATAATTTATAGAAAATACTTTTTCGTCGTTGTATTTAAAGAAAAAATATGTTTATTATACATTATTTTCGTCAAAATCCTTTAGTTTCTATGAATAAAAATATAATAAAATTTTTAGTAATAATTTCGTCGATATTCGATCAAAATATAGCCGTTTATTTATAAAATTTGTTAAGATATGTTGGACAATGCTCTGAAATAATGTTATTATATAATATAATCATGATAACTTCAAATATATGTATAACCAGAAAGAAATTTGCATTAAAATAACGAGATAACGTTTTGAAGAATTCTTCCCGGAAACATATAATTGTAATATATGTATATCAACTTTAAACAGCGCAATTACACGACGCGACGTATAAAATTCCTAAATAATTGTCTTCGTTTTTTCCTTTTTGCTTATTTGATATTCTCATATAATCAGCAACAATGGAGGCCGCGCAATGGAGGCCATTTATTACAACAAATAATGAAAATTTAAGCAAAATGAAAACGGTCATATATGCAAATATTTGCATACAATCATATTTGACCTGACAATAAGTTCATGTATAGAAAGAACATATTTAAATTTAAATATAATAAACATGTTTTATAAACAAACACATAATTGTGTAAATAAATGAATAAATGGATAAATGAAGAACTTATGCAATTCATGGACGTAAACAGATTGTGCATTTCTATGAAATTGTCACTATTGACTTAGAAAGAGTGAAGGTGCTTGAATCATATCTCTCTCTCTCTCTCTCTCTCTCTCTCTCTCTCTCTCTCTTTAAAAAGTTGAAGAGAGATGCTGATAGAGTTGAACAGAGATGCTCATATGATTCAATTCTTTATAATGAAGCCAGATGCTAAGATCAGAGAATGCGCAGTCTATATTTATTACGTTTATGATGCAATTATGCACTTATTCTAATGATATTTCGCTATTAGAAGCAATTATTGATTCTGGAAATCGTGCTTTTAGAATTTATTTTAGAATAAAGAGGAAAGATATTTATTAATGTCTTTCTTTTATAATCTAAGACTTTTCCTGTTTCCGTTTTACTTTCTACGAATTATTTAATTTTTGCCACAAAAATTTTTGTTATTATCAATTTCTTTATTATTAAGGACATTATTTTCTATTATATAACTTATTCTAATATAACTTTTTCTTCGATATAACTTTCTCATGATGCGTCTCGACAAAGGTTAAGTACTACACGATAACCGCACGGAAACTGGTAACCATTGAAATTCTCTTCTCCTTTCGCCTTTCGAGACAATTGCAATCGGCTCACGAAGCGTATCGCAGGTTGAAGCAGGCTGTCGTGCGACTCGACAATCTCACGAAGTACATACGGCATACAGCATAAACCTACTGCGATTTAACCACGAGAGAAATTACCTCACTATTGTATAATCTGAAGCAGGACTGTATCGTACGGACTGAATCAACGTGTATTGCAGCTGCCAAAGTAATAATCAATAAGACTGTGTTTCGAACATAAAACGTTAACTGTAACATTTCTGAAAAAAGCAAAGATCAAAAGTTGATACTTGACAATCGAAGTTGTCATTATAAGTAGTCAATATAAAATTGAAGACAGAAATGCAATAGTAAAAATTTTACATAAAGTCAATAAATCAATTAGGAATGTTTTGATGTTTATTTTAAACTATTAAACTTAAAAAGCACTTCAAGAAAGTAAAGTGTTTTTATAATCACAACAATTATATAAAATATTATAAAAGAGTTATATCATTTTTTATTTTGCATCTGGTTCGTATTGATCATATTGATATTTTATTTTGCATCTGGCCTGTTAGATTTTCTTAAAATTTATGTTAAACACAAAATTGCCAGAAAAAATTCACGTTTGTGTTATTAAGCGAATAATGAATATTAAGCTGACAATTCAAAGTTATATGTTATATCAACTCTTATCAAACATTTTCTAACGAAATAAAAAAATTTAAGGGAAAAAATGGTTAAATCACTCTTTTTATAATCGTTTAAACGCTTCCCCTTTAACATTTACTTAAGCGTGTACGATTACGATCATTAATCTTAACATCCACGATAAATCTCTCACCAAGCGGAGAAATTCTACGTCAATATCATAGCAAAATTCTCTACGTCAATAAATTGCGGGGAAAAAAATTGTGACGAAGGAAAAACTGAAATCAGTAGCGAAGAATTTTGGATGAAGAGAGAGAGAGAGAGAGAGAGAGAGAGAGAGAGAGAGAGAGAAAGGAGGAGAAAGAGGAAAAGAAAGAGAGGAATTATCTCTGATTGATGTTGGAAAGATTTACATATCGTACGAGACCGGAACAATCAACTTCTAACACGAGAACCCTCACTCTTCTTCATGACACTTTAACCATGGAGGAAATGTTGATACGACCGCATTGGAAATGAACAACCAAGTACATTTGAGCCAAGTACAGTATGAACAATCAACTAGCATCTAAGAATCGATTTTTGAGAACTCATACTTATGGCTCGTTATGTGACAAGACAAAAAGTTTAGTTTCTTTTTTTTTGTTATTTCTTCGTGAAGGAGAATCATGACTGATAAATTTGTCTTAGAATGCCTACATTAATCACAAACTTTGAACATTAAAAGTTTTTATTATTTTGAGAATTCTAGGATGACAGTTGAATTTCTTATCATGCTAAAAAACGTGAATTCTTAAATCGAGATGTAAACACTATTTAATCTAACTTGACCTAAATTTAACTCGTAATCAGTTATATCTCTTATCGTATTCAATGATCAAATCAAAGTGCATCAACCGTGTTAAGCGATCAATGCTCACGATGCTCACGATTGAACTTGAATCTGCATCAATAGGAGCAAATTCTGGAGATGCGGTTAATTACGTCGAAGTACCTTAATCAAGACTACTTGACCTAAACTCAAGATAACCAAATGCTAGTTATGCTTGGTAGCGCGAGCAAATGTGTCGATGAATGCGAATGTATTACATTATGCTATTGTGATTGGTTGTAGACAGATAATCGCATTTCTACTTGCCGTTGTTATGACTAACAGACCATATAAATATGCGATGTTATGTAAATCGCGATGCCAAATAAGTACATTTGTATCACGTTATCAGCAATAAACGAAAACATGTGTATAGTATTCTTTAATAAATTTATCAAATTAACTACATGTTCTTTCGAAACGGTTTCTTTCTGAATTCAACTGCAGGTAATGCTATCGATATTAAAAATAATTTGGCATGTTATTTTTCATAAGATTGGTAATAACTTCATTATTATTGCTTTTTTACAAATCATACTTTTCTGTGAAGATAACATACAACGTAGATGTTATCTTTATTTTTACGGAAAATTAGTACAGAATATAATATAATCAAGACAGAAGTAAAGAATAAAAGAAATTATTTATATATATATTAGAGATTAAAAATAAAATAATTAGAAGGGACCAATCACTTTTACAGCGTTTTTATTTCATGAAATAATTTTGAAGAAAGAAAAATGCAACGCGTGTTGAAAAAAGTAATAAAAGAAAGCAAAAATTTTATAACATTTTATATAAAAAGGTCTCACTGAGTTTAAAAGCATTTGAATCATTTTGTCGTATTATCTTTGGATATTTTGCGATCAAAATGTATTGAGGTTTTTCTGGTAATATAATCCAATCCTTCCCTCTAAAACGGCAACTTTTCACCCTTCTCGAGGAGGACAATTGTGAACGTGCGCCAATATAATCGTACGAGTGGGCACAGATCCGAATTCAGGCAGATTTGCATGCAAATCGGATCTCGTAAGAGGAAAATCTGGAACTGGTTTTTTTGAAAGGTCGATTTCGCGAATTATTTCGATACATCAGGCTTGATATTGTTCTGTTCTCCTCTCTCTCTTCCTTCCTTTGTTCCTTTTCTCCCCCCCCCCGCCCCTCTCTCTCTCTCTCTGTTTTGATGGCAAAAAATAAATGAATCAGAAAAAACATTGAAATGTTGTAAGTTATGATCCATTAGAAACAAGAATAAATTATTGGAAGGTATTTTTGTACTCGTATGAGTAAGTATGACATCCGTTGTTGAATAGTAATGAAAATAAACATAAAAATTGTGTTAAAGAATGAACAGCATTTTCTGTGTAATGCATTATTCATATAAATATATAAATCAAATATTCACTTATTTTAAAGTTCCTTAAAAAATCCGTAATTATTATCGGAATTAGTATATTTTCACTGTTAACCCTTGAACACCACACTATTTTCGCCACCTGATTTCACCACACATGGGTTACGGTAACCTTGGAGTCTTCTTTTGTTTTTATCTCAGGATCTAATGCATCAATTTTAACTTCTTTTTTTTATAATCGATACAACAGACAGTAAGGAAAAAGAATATATAGATAAGAATAAAACTTCCGAAATCAAGATATTTTGAAAAAAAGGAAGAAAGAAATTTCAAAATTAAAAAAAATCGTTTTTTAAATAAATTAGTTATTTTCCAAAAAAATGATACAAG
>NW_017298597.1:44103-57141 GCF_001594075.2 Trachymyrmex cornetzi | reverse complement strand
ATTATTCATTGATTTGCGTGGAACAGGCGAAACAAATTTTTGCGACATGTTCCCTACACATTGGCTGTTGGCACTGCAAGCATATGTAATAAGTTTTCTTATCTAAAGCCCGTGGACAGAATGAACATCTTCTTTGTTTTTCTATTTTTGTTTACAGCTAATATATCGCGCGGATCTTGATTTTCTGGAATGTCTGTGTGTTTCACGAATTCTTCGATTTGATTCGCATTTGAATTTGATCTTGTTCGTATATTTACTTACAGTTTGATTTCGAAATAAAAAACGTAATAACCACCACACAGGGTTAGCGTAACCCACACAGTAAGTTCATAGCGTTCTCGACTGGTTCGTGCACGCTGAGGTTATCAGGCGGAGGATTTGTAGTGGGGATGCAAAAGTTTTTTCCCCCCTTGTTCTCACTCCACACTTCTGATCGTTCATAAACGCCACGTGTTTTTTCAAACGGACTGGGTTACCGTAACCCACGGTGGTGTTCAAGGGTTAAAAGCATTCCTGGATTTTTTAAATTAAAATACTAGTCCGAATATCGATTTAAAACTTTTTTTAACAACAGACATTTGTACAAGTTAGCAACAAGAAGATCTTTGTTTTGCCTTTCTGTAAATATCTTTTAACATTTTGGTTATTTCCTATCTCTTATCAAGAATGTTTAAAAAATTTAACATATTAATCTCATTCTATCTCCAAATATGTTTGATATTTTCTTTACAGTGAAAAGGCGCGTTAAACACACAAATAATTACTAAACATATTGTTTACACACTATCGGAATGAAATGTATGTATGAAGCACAATGGAGAGATAAAAAATTAATTGTGTATTTTATCGTGCATTCAATACTACAAAGTTTGAAGGGAAAATATGTTTGCGAATACGTAACTGTCGGACCACATATTCCAATTTGGCATTCTTGCATTTTTAAAAAGCGCAACATGCATTTATAAAGCTTTATTACGCGGCCAAAGGAAAGTAGCTAGTTACAAAGCTCGATAAAAACGTTAAACCTATATGGAATGGTACCAGAGAATTGCAGTCCTCTACCTTGCACATGCATTACTTGCACGCTAGGCAAAATATCCTTGAGCCGAAGGCGCATACATAAAAGAGAGATGCTATCGTATCGTGCTACAAACCGCACGTATACCAAACCTGAACTTGCACGAAAGAAGATAACAAATGCGGATACTTACATGTAGTTGCGAACGTGTATAGTGCACTACGCGTGTTATCGCAACTTTATATATTCATGTAAAAAAAAATATTTTACTTTATGATATGTACAAAGTCAAGATTAAAAGTCAAAAAATTATTTTATTATCTTAACATAGATATTTTATCATTTTAATTAGCTGGAAATTATAAATGGAAAAATATAAGGCTATTGTTATAGATACTATTATATAATTAATACTATCTCATATATTTGTATACTATATACTTATATAAATTATTTAAAAAAGAAATTATGAGAATTTGTCGATTGTATATACATATATGCATATACATGCACGTTTTACATTGTTAATTACTTAAACATTTTGTAAAATGTACAAAATATTGCATGTTATATTCTGGACAATATTGATATGATTAAAAGAGTAACATTTTTTAGATTATTATTAAGAAGGCATTATGTAATACTGATAAATTTCTAGATATTGACTCTTATTGTTAGATTATGTTAAATGTCACATATATTGTATTAGATAATAATTATTCCCATGATTTAAAAAAGATGAGATTGTATATTATAATAGCATTTCACTTAAAAGTTAATACCGTGTGTACAGGCATAGAATAAAAAGATCTGACACATTGAATCGGCTATCGCCCACATGTCGATTCGACCATCGGCTATATGTGGAGTGCAAATTTCTTGCAGCTCATTCTCGCATTCACATGCAAACGAATAATCCATATTCCGTTTCAGATGGTTGTTCAATTTTTTTTTTATCTAACCAAGTAGTGAAACAGCCAATACGATCGTCGTCGAATGAGAAACGAGGTGACCGTTTCGACACGGAGCAACTCGTTTGAAATCTCGCAGTAAATTCGTTTCTCCAACATCTGCGCTGCGATGATTGGATGGCGGATTGTTCGATAAAGTGGCGATCGGCGTTAGCATCCAACTCGGGTGCAGGACGAATGAAACCGAGAGAGGATAGCAAAAGGATGACTTTCTCTTTCGCGGTTTGTTCGCGCTGAAATAGAGCGGTTTTGTTCTTACGAAGGCTAGTTAAAATGCAGATTCTATCAATCACTTCGAATGAAGACATACCTCGCGTGCATCGTGGCTGACGCGCGTGCGGCTTTTATATCAAATTGTCTTCAAAGGAAATAGAATTTTAACGAAATTGAAAAGTATCAATAAAGAACGGTGTCGATACAGACGACGCCACAGTTTCCTCTGATCAATTTTCTCAGTATTACGCGGATTTAATACAGGAATGTAATAAAGAATATATTATGTATAGCTGGCGTACAAAATTCATTATTATATATTTGATGAATAAATATTTAGTTGTTACAAGATGTTCTATTAGTACATTTCGCGAATGTGAATATCATAATAATTGTTGGGTAAATATTTAGTGAATATAACAAAAAGTGATTCATTGATATGCGAATAAAATTCATCATAATGTCTAATGAATAAAACAGAAAGCTATATTTCTGGCAAGTTATAATCCATACGATGCCGCATCTGCTTATCGACTCCGCAGCTGCTCGCCATTTCCCATGGATGTTCCGTATAACGTGGCGCATTTGTTTATCGCTTTCACGAACGACATTTTAATTTTCCAACCATTTGTAATAGAGGTCGTTACGAATTTGTGCTGCGAGATGTAGATTCAATTAGATACTTATATATATATATATATATATATATATATAGCGATTGGTCGGAATTCACTCGGACGCGCGTTACATCGAACGCGTTTCGAACAGTTGCCATAGTACTCTTATTATTGATTCGATTCCTTTCCTTATAGGAATCTCCTATTATTCACGCTAATGGATATTTTTTAAATTAACTGAAAAAAGAGTATTAGATTGTGGTGATTTAAAAAATTAACGTATGTTGGCGAGATCACTTTTTTTTACGAGCTTAAAAAACGGGAGAAAAAGCAGCTCATCGCCGTTACGACATGCACACTAGACAATTTTACTCGTAGATCCTAACACTAAAAGGGACTTTAGTTTTTCGAGCAACTACATAAAAACCATTTTATTTCGAATACGTGTGAGGTGCTTTTCACACGTTTTTATTTGATATTTAAATATACACGAAAAAGTACTTTTTTTATACAAAAATTTGCGAGATTTTTTTGGTACCATTTTGAACCTTACATCTATATTTATGAAACACACTCGCGCACATCGTTTCATGATTTTAACCGTCACACTAGTTTTTGTGAGTGAACTTACGGACAATACTAGATGTAGATAGCCGTTACTGTTTATAGTCCTTTAATATGGCTCGTAACTGGGGGGTGCCAGTCCCAGAGGTATACACGGAAGTGTCGTCACACTTGTTATTTCCCACCGGAAACACAGCATGCGCGTGTATATAGCTGTACAACGTTGTCACACTATTAATCCTTTTAGGATTAGGGTTTACGATATATGTCATATATCGTACGTAGTCTGACAACTAAGTTTGTATAGATGAAACTTATTTATATTCAAATACACAACTCGTATGTTCATATTAAACGTTATCTTTTTCGAAATACGAATCCTTTCGTCTGTATATCTATTTCGGTGAGAATTTTAGCATTACAAGTATTTTTTGTGTATACTCTCTAGTTGCGTATTATAAGTATTTTTAGTATATTCTCTAATTGAATGTTAGTAATAATCAGAATTTTATTGAAATGTTTCTTCAATTTATAACACTATTTAGAAACAATACGCGCTATTTTTTTTTGTAAATACTTTTTAATAATATTGTATCTAGAAACAAATGTTAACTTCACACAATAATGCGATTATCATATCGCATGAATATCTGCAGGTATTGACCTGAATTCTCCATGCATGAAAAAAATATATGTACAAACTAGCATGACATATATTTCAAGAAAATCCATAAATTATGAATAACGGGATGCATTGGAACATTAGGAAAAACTCTGAATTTGTGAAAAAAAATTCTGTCCGTTATGATAAAATGGCCTGTATATCACCTCTGGCTAGCGACGTCATGAAATTCTCTGGATAACCACCGGAGAATTTCATTTTGTCAAATAAAACTTGTCCGTGGACAGTTTTGCCGGACATAGAAGTGAGTAGAGGAAAACCGCAGGAATTCCGTTATTAATCTTTTTCAGAGACATGGAATGCGTTTTTTAAATCGCGCTACGCGCTATTTTCAAATATGTTGTGCATTTCCGTGATAGCATATTTTCAACTTAGCTCAAATTCTATTAAAATAAAAGTTGAACTTAACACCTACCATTCTCTTCACAGCACCTTCCTTCTTAGTTTGTAAATAAAACGTTTGCTTAACTATTAATTAAAATAAATAAAATTCCACAAGATAGAAGAAACATTGAGACGAATTTTCTGTAGTATTGCACAACAACACGTGTTTACAAATTGATAGCAAAGTTAGAAAGTGTCGTTGCAAAATTGATCGCAGATGTTTACGTATTCATATATCCTAAGAGTGCGCGGTTAATATTTTCATTTGACTTCCGAATTTATCTACATGAAAAACTTGAACGGATAAATTTGTTTTTCGAAACTCTTCAATGAACCGTGCGAAACTTGCTCATACTCGAATTCGCTTTGCGATGCGGTTAAATTGGTTGGAAATGTAACTCCCTCGAAGAGCAAATCTCCTTCGAGACTCTCGAGATTTCAAAAACGATCTTGTTACTTCTTTAATTATAGTTTTTGCGATAAAATTAAGGATTCTAATCATTTACCTTCACTTCAATTTGAAATAATGAAATCTATATATATATACATATATAAAAATTTTAAGTTTTCTTTCTATATTTTATTTTATCTAGTTTTATTTCTTTCTTCGTACTCTATTTTTTGTAAGAAATATCTTTTAATATACATATATAGGTATATTTATATATATATACATGCATAAATCTAATGACTTGATGAAATAAAAAAGATCAATGCTTTTGTGTTGAAAAAAAGAATTTTTTCTGCAAGAAAAAAACATTCGACCTTCTATACAAAATACATAAGTTATTGTTTGGTTTATTTTGGAATATACATATATTTTATAATGTATGTATGTGTATACAAATCTATAATCTTTTAATTAATATTATATAACCAATATTGATGATGATGATGATGATGATGATTATAATGGTAAATAGTATATATGTTAGTAATTATTTCAACTGTGTATTTCATCAGGACGGAAATATTGCTTAAAGTATACCACGAATTTGCTTATTATCTTGCTATTCTTCAAACCTTAAGTTTTAGTACGACGATGAACGAAAGGGCAACGAACAAAATTGAAACAGAAAGATAAATCGGACTTCAAAGTATCTTTTCAACTCGCGGAAAGCAGCGCAAATACGATGAGCATGATATAGGAGTGAAGGAGAAAATGGTAAATTGGCGCTGAGATAGAAGTAGTATTAATTTCTCCGAAGCACGAAGATTCTGCCACATCTACCTCTGTCTACTCCGAAATCTTATTCTTTTCTTTGTTCACTTCATAACGTCTGCAATAATGCAGCCAGTTTTACTAGACTCGAGAGAGGCGAAACTGTCTTTTATTAAACTCTAAACATTCACAGAGAAAGTAAATTCTTGATTGTCAAGGAATTAAAAATATATATATACAAATACTGAATTAGTAGTCTAACACAATTAAATATGTAAACATATCTTCCTCAATTAACATGGAAAGTTAATTAATTAGAAAATACGATAAAATATAATTAATCTCTCATTGTAAATATATAAATACATTTTGTGTTTCGATAACGTGTAAATAATGTTTTAATTGTTAATATTTCCGCGGGTACTTTTTATATAGAAGTTATGCATTTCACGTATTATCTCAGTATCCAGATCCATTATTATATATCAACATTTCGTGAATATTGCAATTTACTTCATCAGGACGAGGCAGCCTGATATGTTTTAATTGTTTTTTAACAAAAATCTTTTTAACTGAAAATATTAAATAATATTTGCAAAAATGTCGATAAATTATTTGGTATTCCAAATCTTTCAGATATTTATTTAATTTTATAATTGTCATCACGCAAAGTAATATCTCAAATATATAATTTTATCATTTATCTATTAATTCTGATCTAGATTTTATTACTAAACAATTAATGATCATATTATAGTAGTACAATTTAATATACTCTAAGAAAAAGACTTATAAAAACAATTCAAATATCAACGATCAAATATACGAGAGCAATACAAGATGTTTTATTAAAATCTTAAAATTAATTTAACATACCATTAAAAAGAATATAACAATAGACGTTTCGACTCACAGCAGAGTCTTCCTCAATATAATAAAATAAACCTATCTATTTCGTTTAACAATATTGCAAATCAAGAATAATTTGTCCATGTCAATTGATGATTATTGATGGTGAACCGTCTGTTATTATATTCTTTTTAATGGTATGTTAAATTAATTTTAAGATTTTAATAAATCTTGTATTGCTCGTATATTTAGTCGTTGATATTTGAATTGTTTTGCTGTGCAAACTTCGAGCGTTATTTATTTATATCATTATTACACATTGTTACACATTGTGTATTATTATTAGACAAAGGACATATACATATATATGTTTTCTCTTTATTTTGTAGGCGCGGTAGGCGGCGAAGGAGGTGACGAGGATGACAAGGAGAAGGAAGAGGAGGCCGAGAGAGAGAGGCAAGAGGCTATCAGGGAAGCCGAAGAACGAAGAAAGGAGAAACATCGCAAAATGGAAGAAGAACGAGAGAAGATGCGGCAAGAGATCAGAGATAAGGTCAGCAATAATGATTTTGCTTTTGCGTTTTTATTTAAAAAGTTTTTGCATTTCTTTGGAATTGACTAATAAGTTCGATTTTCATATATTCATGATCTTTATCTTATCGTTAAAACTTGTTATTAGCGTCGTGATTGTAGAATTTAATACTATTTACATATCAAAATTGCTACTGCTCGATTTTGTCGTTTAAATCATTTCAAAGGAATATAATGTTACAAAAAATATTATCCATTAAATATTGGATCGGAGAAAAAGTTTCTTCGAATTAAAAAAAATTTTTTTGCAAAAGTTTTTCATTTGTTGCGAAATTTTCGTTACAATTATATCATTCGCTAGAGCAAAGTTTCAGCTTTAAGAATCTGTTTTTTTTAACTCCGGTATGATGATTTTATCAGAGTCGAAAGTTTTCGTAAATTTTTTTTGAACACGTGAGAGACCCTCAAAGTGAAAAGAAAATTTTTCATCTTTTTCAGCTCGTAATTTTGTTAATGTAAAAATTACCAAACTCACAGAAATTCAGAAAATATAGTAACCTTTCGAAAATAAAGATTTCAAACTTCAAAACTTTTTTTTTTTTTAATTTAAATTTCGTTCATTTTTGACAAAGATATTGTATATACAATTTTGAATTAAAAAATATGAAGAAATTTTTCCCCGACACAATATTTAATTAATTAATTATTAAATAAAGACTGCCATAGTTTTAGGACATCAGGGCAGGTGTACTTGTCTTTTTAATAAATGTCTTTTTAATAATATTTATGGCAACATACATGGTATTTAAAGATTTGAAGAATTGCCATATCAGAAACTGTTTGTTATTTGTAGTTTTTGTTATTAAAACATATTATTTGGAGATATTGTGAATCATATTTTTCAGTTAATTACAAGTGGATTTTGTTCGTGACTATAAATATATCAGAGTACGAGTTTGAATATCGCCACGTGTTTCTCCAGCATTTTCCACAAGAGTCCTCGATTTCATCTGGGTCATGTCAACGCCGTTGACTCCGTCCTGACAGGACAATACATCAGGATTGATAATGGCGCGATCCAACGTGCATTTTACATCTCTTTCGTTCTCTCTCTTCCCTGTTCTTCTTTTTATCCACACATTTATTTCCCGCCCAACCGGTGAATGCGTTGGAAGTTTTTTGTGAGATCCCGTCGGCGTATATTGTTCTATCCTGTTTGATCAATGCGTCGAGGGATTCTATTTTCTATGTGACTCAACCTGATTGCTTTGTCCTCTAAAAAAATGTCAAGTGGGTCGATCGATCGAATCAATTTTAACGAAAACTCAAGAGTTAATATCGACTCTCTTCTTGTACGTCATTAATTCTCATATTAATATGAGAGCAAAATAAATGAGTATGCATAACACTGCATTTTTATTTTTGTAACGAAATTGTAAAGTTCATTATAAAATAGGAAATTGCTGATAGATTTGTATTTCTTTCATCGATATTTGCCCAACTGGGTTAGATTTTACGTGATGTTAATTGGAGTGAAAACGCGATTATCTCGTATGTAAACAGAAAATGATATCGTTGAAGGGACCAAACGCGTAATTCGACAATGTGGGACGTAGTTTGATCTATGTATGTGGCACACCGACCGCACTGTTGCAGTGTGCCGTAATTCCACGTGCGGAAATGGTCGTCGAGTGGTTGAATGTTGTAACTATTATCACGGCGAAGTTCGAGATTGTGGGAGTTCGAATGCGTCTTACAAGGGAACCACACGATTAAATTCTGATTTTAATTAAACTTTACATATATACATATAGGTTAGATAAAAAGAATGAATTTAGAAAATATTAGTTCCGCCGGAAAAACGATTTGAAAAGGTGAAATCATCTCTTATAGATAACGCGGGTTTTAGCTTTTTTCATTGTATCTTAAAAACTATTCGAGATATCAAAAAATGTTCTACACAAAACTTTTATACTAAAATTATGTTTATTCACGTCAATAATATTTTTGAAAAATAAAAAAAATTTCCTTTTAATAAAAAAAAATTGTTTATTAAAAATATTATTGACGTAAATGAATAGAGGTAATTTTGTTCTAAAGCTTTTGTATAAAACATTTTTTGATATCTCAAATAGTTTTCGAGATATAACAGAAAAAGCTCTCTGAAAACCGCTTTACCACATACAAGGGGTGATTTCATCCCTTCAAACCGTTTTTCCGCCGCAACAGACATTTTCTGAATTCATTTTTTTATATAATCTATATGTAGGATACAAAGTTCCATTAAGATCAGAATTTATCACTTCGTATAATTCTCTTGTTAGATCAATTACGATAAATCGGCAGGTCAATAATAATCACGTATGCGTTTCAACGAAATCAGATTTAGTTGATTTGAGAAACATTTAATGAATTTATTCTAATCGAAGACGACGAAGTATCAAAAAACATTATTGTGATATAAAAAATTGCGCAAAAAAATTAACGTTTTAGAGAAATATAAACATCTAAAAATCAATAATCCTATGAATTTAATCATTTTAAATTATTAAAATTCAATTAAGCGAAATTTAAACTTGAACAAATCTTAAAGAACTTATGAAAAGGTAAAATGGTACTAAAAAGACTAGTTAGAATTGGACAAATGTAATAACGAATAAAGCGAATTTCAGCGGCTTCATTACTCAGCGAAATCTAGATTAAAAAACGTCTTTCAACACGATGGCGTTTCAAGATTCGTTTAGTCCTCAGCGGTTTTATTCGTAAAAGCAAGGAGATCTCGACGGAATATAATTAACACTAATGGCTGCTTCATCATAAGCGAAAGAACTACTTTCAAATCCTTTCCGTCTCGGTAGAAACATGATTCTTCGAAAATGAACGGAAAAGATTGAGACGCGAGAGCCGCAATCTCTCATGAGAATAGAGCATCCACTATTCTGTTGCATAGTACCGGAAGAAGCTTTGGCATGGTAATCGCATTGGGTCAAGTCAAATCCGATTTCCTATCTCGACTAATGAACGAAGTGGGACTTTGTTATAGTAAAGTCCTTGCGCAATTTGAAAATATTCATTTTATTTTTAAATTGATTTTGAGAACTCGTGGAAGAAACAGCGTATATAATATTTTATCACCACACACACACACACACACACACACACACACACACACACACACACATCACATCAAAACTGTGCGCGCGCAAATTAGATCCATTAATATTTATAAAATGCATTTATATTTATTTCGCGGTATGTGTGCGATTGCCTTACATTTTCTGTTACTGCTGGCTAAACATATATTTAGGATATATTTTTGAGATTACAAGATAGTTTTAAATCTACAAATACATACATAGAATAAGCGAATCTTTCAAAAAGACATTAATCGAAGCACTGAATCTTTCTCTCATTTTTCATAAAAAATAATGTTACATTTAAAAGTTGACACAATATGTTAAAAAATAGAAAGAGAGTAGTGAAAAGTAAGAAAAGAGAAAAAGAGCGAAAAATTTCCAAAGTTCCACTTATCGATCTAATATTGTTTGCATTTCACATTACTTTGAGAAAATATTACACTACATCCAGCACTTTATTTTCTCTGCTCCCCCATTAGCCTTCTGTTTTTTCATCCTCAAGGATATTTTCAAAGACAAAGAATCGCTAAAGAAATTGACATTATTGTACGCTGTTGTGACCATTAATATTATCATCTTTGCTGTAAAATATTTTTATTTTATTACATATTTTATCGAATGATTAACTGTCGTTCTCCGTTTACACACAGTTTCTTTATTATCTTTCAACACACTTTTGCACCTCTTTCTTTTGATGGGTATTATTGAAAAAATAATGATGCGAACTATTATTTAGAACATTTGATAAAAAGTTTCAATCTACATCGTAATTGAAATATTAGAATTGAAGAGTTCGAAGAGTTCCTTGAACAATTAGAAATATTACTAAAATAAGTGTACGCGCTACGCAGTAGATATTTGCTTTACAGAAACATTAATATAACACAAAAATTGAATTTCGAATTAAAATAAATTTATTAGTTTTGTAAATGTATTTATCAAATCATAGTAAAAACATAAAATATTGAACAGATCGATGATGTATATGAAGATGATATTATGAATCAATATATAAGAATAATTTATTATCGATCTAACCTTGATAAAATTTTTAACGCAACCAATGTAAAGCAATCTATGGCTTGCTTCATGTTGGCATTTTCAGTTAATCGAAACGATTACAAGTTGTATAGAATCAGGTATAACAGTCGATCAGTAGCATTCAGTATATCATAAGTCTTTAACGGTTGCGTTAAATAATTTACGTTATGTGCTAAACCGATGGAGGAATAATGTTGTAACTTTGAGGGAAGCTAAAGCCATCGAGATATTGTATTTCGATATCAAAATAAGAAATTAATGGCGTTGAAATGATACGTGTAGAAGTCTACTTAAGTAAAATAGGACAGCCCTCGTTATAAGTGGCAAGTTCGGCATGAACCATCATATCGTGGTTAAGATGATTGATCGTTTCTGTTGAACACGCATATCCAAATAAATGTCGAAGATAATCTCCGAGGAAGGAAGAGGAAGCATCTCAAATGTGACAACGGAGGCGAGAAAAAAGGCAACGATGAAGCGAACTAGGAAGAAAGAAGATTGAACTTAACTGGGGTCAAATTGACTCTAGTAGGGAGTCCCTGCATTCAATATGGCGACTTCCTAATAGAGTCAGGCTGACTCCTTTTAAGACGTTCACCAGATGAGGAACCGTCTTGCAAAAGTACCTGGTAGCGTAAGCTTTATAAACAAAGTTAAGGCTATTTTAGTTATAAAGCATCATTTTAATTAATTTAATGATACGGAGTGTCGTGAGTGATTTGAATGTACCAATTTATAGAAAATATGGCATTGGAAGCTGATTTATAGAAAATGTGAATGATCGGTTGGGTTTGTCACATAATATTAATTATATCAGTTCAGGAATAATGTCTCAGAATTTTTATCGTCTGTTTAATCAAGAATTGGTTTCTTTTTACATCTATAGAATTATTTATCAATTAAATTTGTGTTCGCAAATAAAAAATGTAATAGGGTAACTCCACCAAATACGCCGCGCTGGGAATTTACGCCGCAGAAGTCAGAAAAAATAGAAGGAGTGGGGGTAATTTTCCCGCAACTACTCTGTTACATGTCTTTATGTTATATTAGTATTGTGTTATGTGATTTCAGTTTCTTACTGTTAATATTAATGAAATTATTGTGAGTTGAATCGATTTATCACTGTATTAAGTAGCGCCATCATAAATCATAATCTACATAAAATGATTACTGTAGGACGTGCAAAAGACTTAGTGGTTATTTCGTGATACATGAGTGTAGAGGAATAGTAAAGCATGTTGTATAACAAAATACAAGTATACTTTGCTCCTGTATTCTTTGTTTAATTTGTTGTCTTGTATTAATATATCCCACCTGTTTGGGATATATGGCATTTTTAACAGGCGGGATTTATGCCCAAAGCGTACAAAGTGCGCAGATTGAATTCAGTGCACTAAATATAATAGACGCATTACATGAAATATGTATACCTCATGTCATAACACTTGTAATACATCTGGGAAGATTGTAATTATTATTTATTACTTCATATACATATTTATCATTCTTATTCCTTAATAAAACTTTATAAACGCATTTTATATAAGTTATTGTGTCATTTTACGTCTTATTTATATGTATTTGTAAATTTTTTGTGAGCCATACATACCCCCCCCTTCTTCCTATGAGTAGCCATATATCCCACCCCTATGGGATATACGGCACAAATACGGGGATTTAAAAAAGTTCATTTTTTAATACGAAATACAAATATTTCGGATTTCTAATATTTTTTTTATAATAGTATTTTTATAATAGTATAAAGTTTTTATTGATATAGTTCGTTTACTTTAAACATAGTAAATAATACTTAAGGGAGGGGTATAGTTAATTCGATCAAAAGAAGGCATGTTTTTATGAATTTTTTTA
>NW_017298597.1:16556-43721 GCF_001594075.2 Trachymyrmex cornetzi | reverse complement strand
TTTTATTATTATAATTTTATTTCAATACACTGGCACTAACCAGAGCGCCTAAAAAAATTCATAAAAACATGCCTTCTTTTGACCGCGAATTAACTATACCCCTCCCTTAATAAATTAAGTTTTTGATAGGTGCGGCGTATATACCGGAGTTACCCTAAGTATATGTAGATTTTCAGAAAAAGGATCAGGCGCAATAAGATACGCATCTTTTGAAATTTACTATAACTCTGAATTCTGACAGAGATCTCAGATTCCAATTTCTCGATCGCGGTAATATGTCGCGGTAATATGACATCGTATCAGATCTTCTGTCCATTTTTAGTACCGACAAAATTTATGATGCATATAGGGAATACCAAATACCATAATCTCTTCTTCCAATCTCTCCTTTTGCTTCTACAAACTAATAATGCTTGTAGGTATAACGATAATAACGAATGGATAATGAAAGGAGAAGTGTGGAGAAGTAGAGAAGAAAGTTATATACATATGTTAACATTGCTGATAAAATTTTGGAAATATTGATAAAACATCAAATTTTCTAAAAGTCAATAAAATATTAAAATATTATCTGTTTAATATAACTCGTTTCAAAGTATCATCTGTATTTAATATAGTTTGTTTTGTTTGTAATAACTATAATGGCGAAAAGAACATTTTTACATGAATAGTTACATAAGAATGTAGAATACATCGAAACGAGGGCGTGAAAGGACGCAGGCCTCAAAAACGCCGCAGTGCGACTCACTCTGCGGACTTCATGAAAGCAATACACTGTACTGATTTCATTAGAATAAGCGAATGGTGCAAAATTTAAAATATTTTTTTATTCATTAATTACTATCAAACAGTTGCAATTATTGTATGTATTAAATCTAATAAATGTTACATAACAATATCTGTAAGGAATAAGAATTCTTTATGCTCAAGAAATCTTAATTAAAGAATAATTATGAATATCCCCAATTATAACATCCTGAAAAATGTAATTACTATTATTAATATCTATATATTGTACAATATTATATATAATTAATTATTATGTTTAATAATTAAAGATTATAATTGACAATTATTTACACATTGGTCCTCATTCTCTCTGTTTTGACTTTGGAATTAAGTATTTCTTAAATTTTCCTATTATTTTAAAAGTAGTTGTGCACGCAAGTTAGATGTAACGCGTGATAAATCGCCGCGCAACTATAATCCGGCGCATAATAATGTTCTCATAATTTCGAACATGAATGGACAGAAGCGCACGTACTGACGCAGATGCAAGAGGTGCGCGGACATGTTGCGCGTATATCGAGGAACATTAATTAACGTCAGGATCAGAGCATCAGATTTGACGCTTGCCATGTGGGGTACAGTGCTCGTTTATCCTTGTGCTATCTGTCTCCTTGACATAACGCGTATGTTCGTTGAGAGATTGAGAGTTTAAAAAACAATGAGTTCTTGTAAAATATTTAGTCAGAGAATTAAGATTATAAGAGATAAAATAGAATTCTTCTTCATGTCCGTTTTAAAAAACTTTTAAAGACTTTTCAAACTCTAGAAATTATTAAAGTACTAATTAGAATATTAGTCGATGTGTTTTTAAAATTGCAATTAAGAAAAAATTATTTACATTACAAAGAGTAGCACGATATATCATATATTTTTTGTGTACATTTCTTGACGTTTTCATTATTTCCTTCTTATTAAAGGATTTTTTGATAAAAAACAATATTGATTCTCCACTTTTTAAAATATTAATTTGTTTGATATAATAAAGTATAATAACTTATTAAATAAATAATCGTTGACTAAATATTGTTTGCATACTAACGAGATGTATATTGCTTGTAATAAAAAGTTATGCTTGTAATAAAAAACTATTCCTTTTATTGCATAATTATAAGTTATATATATAAGGGAAAAAAATATATCTTGTACTAATTATTATATTACTGATAAGCAATATAATTTGTGAAATGATTCTTCTTCAACTAGAAAATTCTTCTTTAACTAGAGAAAATTAATGTATACTTAAGTGAACTAATTTATACTTAAGTGAACTGATGTAGGTATATAATAACAGGAATCGCGTAATAAGTTTTAATAGGTGTGTAAAATACTATTATCTATATATAAAATACGTCTCACATTACTGATTTCAAATTGTTACGTATGTTTTTGAATCTCAATATATAATACATGGTGTTAAAAAATCATTCAACATTTAAGTGGTAAATAGTACACATTGTATTAAAAGTTTTAGTGAACATACCCGAGTCGAAATTTTGATACTACTTTGACATTCTTAAGGATAGTTTGCACCTATTTAAATGTTCTATAAACTAGATAAAACCTACTTTGATGATATGGTTGTTACTAAAAGCAGTGAAAAAGGAAATTTGCGACATCATTACAGTCAAAGTAGGAGTAAATTGTGTCATAATTGAACCTATCTTGATATTTTAGCTTCTACTATATCATAGAATTAAAGGTTTAATCAAGGGTCAAAATTTTGACTCGGGTAAGTCGAAAAAATTTAACCGTTTCTGAGATATAAATAATTTTATATGTTAGTATCATAATTAACTTATTATCTCTTTTACTTGTTGCATACGACGCGAAAAAAGAAAACTTGGATAAATTGCACTGATAATTGAGATAAATTGCCTATTTGAGAGAGAATTATAGATTTTGTGAGATAATCTCCCATAATGCCCATTCAGTCGTAATGGCTACTTGATGTCAAGTTACTGATTTCCGGTGAAATTTATCATTATAAAGCAATGTATGGAAATTGAATTAGGATACTCAGAACGCGGTTTGTAAACACTGAGGTAAATCTTTACGTCGCATACGACACATAGAAGCCAATAAATCAGTTATGATACTAACATTCGAAATTGTTATATCTTAGAAACGGTTGAGTTTTCGACCTGTTTTTTCTAAGGCTTTTTTATTCAGTATAAAAAACTGGTGCAGTGTACCATCTATCATATAAATGCTTAATGGTTTTTTTTAACATCCTGTATAATCAAACATAACGCGTTTTTTCTAAAAGCGACTCATCTGGAGGAAACAAAGGCATTCATGACGCTGACATGGAGTATGCACTATTATTCATTGCATAACAAATCATTTCACTGAAAGGCACCAATTATTAATGAGGCCTTGGTCAGTGGTACAACATATATGTATCCTACAGGTAATGATAATACTTGTATGTGAGGCATATTCCTATACACACAGCGACAACGGCACTTGTACCATTAATGCTATGTCCAGTTTGCTCCGCAATCGAGCTTATTGTTGTACCAAGAGTACAAAGCATCAATACGCGAGGATCATTGCTGCATGTTATAAATTGAATGTATTAAATAGCGAATAAAGAAAGAAAGAGAGACGGGGAAAGAACAAAAGAGAGATATTATTTGTTAAAATATAAATTAATATAATACAGTAAAATAAATATTAAATGATAAAAAGACATTTGATAATAAAATATATAATGTAATTTATTGTAAAAATGTAATTGTAATATAAGAAAAAAATGTTAAATATAACAATTATAGTATATAATAATAAAATAGGATAATAAATTAATGCTATAGTAAATTAACAGTATTCATAAAGATTTTATAAATGATTGAATAATCAAACTCTTAATACTAAAAAGAGAAGTTATAGATTTTTCCATCGCTTGATGAAATATTGTTTTTCTTTGCTTTACAGTATAACATAAAGAAAAGGGAGGAGGTGCAAGAGATGCCACAAGAAGAGCCTAATCCTCTAATGCGAAAGAAGAAGACACCAGAGGAATTGGCGGCTGAAGCTGAAGCCGAAGACGAAGATGAGTTCACTAGTATGTAATGTTTGCAATATTACTTTGATATGTATTAATACAAGATATTTTAAATCCATTGAATTAGCTTTGACTTGCAATTTTTTATACAATTTTAAACCTAACTTTTTTTTAAATAACAATATGGAGACTTCAATAAGTTTTGAATTATGATTAAGAATAAAAAAATTGTTTATTTTTAATCATAAAAACTTAATCTCAAGTTAAAACCATATAAATACACAGCCCACTTTGTAAAAAATAAAAGTGAAAAATTAAGTTATCTTAGAAAAAGATAAGGCCATTGATAATAGTCCTTTTTAAGAAGTTCAAAATCGTTATTACCAGTATTATCTATATAAACTATAAAATATTTCTTAGGATATTGATATTCATATATAATATTAATTCTAAACTTGGGAAGGTACATATGGACTCGCAAAATATGTTTGGTTAAAAAATGTGACAAGTTTTCTAATTTTGTAAACCTGAATTAATGTAATTATTTTCTATAATATCATTATTTGTATACATATATACAAGAAAACATTGAATCGTGTTTCTGTTAATATATATAGTAGTAAAGAACAAGCCCTTAGGGAAATTACTCTAAATCCATAACAACACTAGAGAGATTCAGAGACATCTGCCAGCTTCCCGAATATATTTGGACTCATTATGTGTATACAAATATACATACGTATATATACATATATACGTATATATGTATATGATAATGACAAGTAATTAACTATGTATATATACGTATATGTGTATATGTATATAGTTAATTAATTTGTCTTTTAACATATATTAAACACACGTACATGTACTACAGCCACACACACGTACGTATATATACACATAAGATAGCACATATAAACAAAATTATTTTATTGTATTTTTATCAGATTTTTATTAAATCTTATAAATTACTGGAACAACTTAGATATGGAACAACTTAGATATTAATTCTAATTGTAAGAATCAGTAAAAAAATTAATTATATTTTATTCATGAAAGCTTTAAAGCAGAATGTGCAACAATTAGCTTTCTTAGCTGCAGAAATACTTTATTTAATTGTTCTACTTTAATTTATACTTCGTATCAACAGTTTTAACTAAATTAATTTTCATATTTAATTTACAAGAATACACATAGGTGCAAATTAAAATTAGGCAAAAAAATAGGCTTTCTGCATAATTATCTTTAAGAGAAAGATAAAATTTGGAAAATAAAAACTTATTTTTTATAAAAATTACAGGTTTTAAAAAAAGATTACAATTTTTTAAACTTAAACGAACAACTATATTAAATATGGATTTTTAGACATCTATTAGGATAATCGTATAAAATAGACATTTTCTTTCCTTTTACACTCTTTTTCTTTCTTTTTTATAATATCTTATATTTTGCTTTACAAACAATTTTCACTTTCAATTATAAATTTTCATAAATTTTGTATATTTTTCTCTAATTATTCTTTTACTCAGAATTTTACTGTTGATATTTTATAATATTAAACACATTCTCATTTTGACTGTTTCAGAACTGAGAAATACGATAGAAACGCAAGTGAACGAGATCAAATCGCAAATTGAAAGTAAGTGCAGCCTCCAATGAGCCTATTGCATCGCGCGGTTCACGAGAAAGATGACAACGGTATTATACGTCGTTGTCGGACTCGTGTCCGCCCTGCTGCCCACAGGAGTAAAGGAGGAAAGGGTAGCGGAAGAGATAACGAAGCAACGAGAAAGAGGAAAACGTAGAGTTACCAACATTGGAACGTCATCGTCGTGTCGATCAATCGGAGATCAATTTCAACAGTCGATTGGTCGGTCGTTGCTTAAAGCAAAGTGAATGACGAGAATGAGCCAGAAGATATATTCCAAGGATTTTTAAAGGATTCCTGAAGGATTTTTCATTATACCGTCACACATTTAGATGCAACTTCAAAAATTGAAAAGATCCTGTCGAGGATTTATCCTGCATGAGATTTTTCAAATTAGAAATCAAAGAAGAATATCTTTTATGCAAAGAAACGTTAATCGAATTATCTATCAAAAAAAAGTGAATGATATGAAATATCGAAAATTGTAAATTCATGCAAGTTATAAGAAATTAGAAAATCGAAAACTGAGAAAAGATGTGATCTTTTATTAAAATCTGATAACACACAAGAAATTGGTATTGATAACTGGAATTAAAATGTGATTACTAATTGAACATATAAAACTAAATTTAATTTTTTGAAAAAAAATGTTTAATAAATTTTAAAATTCAACTATATCGGTGCTGATAATTTATTAGTAATTTCAGTAAACCATCCATTAGGAGAGAACCTCATAACAATAAAACTACAACTCAAAATAAATAATATTATTAATATTTCAACAAAAATATTAACTATAAATAAACAATGGAGCATATTGTTATATTTATATAATAAATGGAAACAATCGGAGGACAAAATAAATCAACAGAATAAAGAATAAAATTGAAAGATGCTTCTTGAGAAAATATAAAGACCAATTCTCTCGATTTCTATACAACCAGATATAAATTTTAATTTAGAATTTATGAATTTGGAAGAAATTCTCGACAGATATCCTGAAGTTTTTTTAGCGCAAAACGAAGAAATCCAGACATTGACGATATTGAAGAAAAATAAAATTAATTACCAAAATATCGACACAATAATCTTGAAGAGAAGTACGAAAGATAGACACAATTAGTATATGTTTTTAGAAAGAATGGAAATCAAGTAACTAAATATCGCGGAGAAGAATTAGAAATCCAAAAGTCTAATCTCATTTTATTTGGAAGTAAACAAATGAAAGAATATGTGTAAAAACTAAAAGGAGAGATGACTGAAATATTGTCGATCGTCGATGGTGTTTGTGAAGGGAAATTTTAGGGGGTAAAAACGACGTAGACGACGATGAAGACAAAAAAGAAAAGAGAGAGAATGCTGACTCGACCAGAGTGTGATTTTTTTATGTAATTGTTGCAGTTAAAACGAAGTGTGAAGTGGTGTTGTGTTTTATATAGGATAATTAGGTGTTCTGTAGAATGTGTTTAGCTGTAGTATAGTTTACAAATCAATTATCTGGTATGACGAGTGAAGTATCCAATTGTGGATACTGAGTTATTTTCTATTTATAGTTCGTCTAGGTATTATCTATAGTTATATGAAGAATTTTTGGCGCAATTTGGTGATTTGAAAATCAACTGTTGATTATTAGAGGAAACTAACGATTCACTCTTTAATTATTACTAGTATTAATGATTTGTTTATTTTGATATTTTGTGGAATATCTAGTTATTCTGTATTTCTTAAGATCGTGTACTGCGAACGTTTCAGACATGTTAATTGATTCTCGGATAGGGATATAGGAGGAGGTTTCCTACAATATTTCTCTGGTAGGAAATTTTTGGAAGTTCTCAGAAGTTTTTTTTAAAGAATCGTCGAAACTTTTAAAGTTTTGTATTCGACAATTTTATTGGGCATAGATATATTTAATAAACCCTGATAACGGCAATATCACTTTTGTGATCTCATGATGGTTGCCGTACGATTAGAGCTTCTGCGTAACTAGCTAGGAAGTAACAAGCGTGATTTATATACGGTGATCAATTAATTTATTTATTTTTCTGGAAATAAAAAATTTGTAGCGCACGGAAGATGATCGGCTTCTTGCTGCGTGTGCAATTATATTGTTGCGGTCTGCGTGCAAGTCGGTTAGATGTAATCGGTTATCAAATGGGAAACTTCAGAAGTAGTTGAATATTCAAATATGGACCTCGAAACTTCCCTATTAGGTGGTCAATTAACAGCTCCAATGAATGCGTCGTAGTACAGAAACTGTACTGTGCTTTATATTGCTGCACTTATAGTCTAACTAACTTTATTTTAATTGCTGTCCTTTTCTATCAAATTTATAAACCCTTCTTATTTTAAATGTTGCTGCTTTTGACTGTAAAACTATGGGTTGCTAGCTATATAAACTTTTTTAATCATGACGTAAAAGGCAAGTTGTAACATTGTGCATAATAAACTTAATAATTTAATTAAAAATTTGTCTCAAAAATGTAAGATTATAATATGAAACTAATAATATAAGAGAAAAATACAAAATTATAGTCTTTAAAATTATAAAAAAGGAACATAAAAATCAATAAGCGAATATTCGAGAGTGAAACTATTGATAAAAATTAAATAGCAACAATCTTAAAAAATGATCTAATTCTGTCACCGATTAATCTGTTAAATATCTTATATCGCCGATGCTAATGTTAATAACCATACTGATTTTTACTATTTATAGGCAATGTCCGGTTTATATCTACAGTTGTTACACATATACACACGTAGTTATTATATCGCTATTATTATATAGATACTATCTATTATTGTATTCACTACAGCTTCACAACAACGTTACATTTTGTCTTTTCATTTATACAAATGAAATATAATGCATTAAATAGACAAAACGTAGAGTTTGTCTATTTAACAAACATATCAAAACTGAATACATTCACGCGTCTAGTACGTTCAAGTTCATAATTTGTTGATAATAAATTACAAGTAGTTTAAAATCCATTAATCTGACTGAACCTTACCTAAAATTAACGGAAATAGTTGTGACAGTAGAATGAAGATGATAATATAATATTTGCTAACAAAAAATTTTTTATTGCGTTATTGATATATTTTAATTCTTTGCTAGCAGTCGATGTTTTATAGTTGAACGCTAATCTATTTTTTTTAAATAAAAATTTAATTATACATAATGCCGCGCTATCTGGTCGCGCAGCATACGACTCTCGAGATAGATATACACTTACAGATATCACGTGCTCGAAAACGCAAGGTACAGGGCGGGATGTTTAGCTTCTCTCGCTCGTTACAAACAATAAAATTTATATATATATATAAATACATATTTATATATGTACGTATATGGGAGTATATATTTATATATATTTATATATATATACATATATGAACATAAATGAAGAAAAAAGATGAAAGAAGTAAAAAAAAGGAACGCATGTTAGCGCGTTAAATTTTTAGGAAAGATTTTTCGAATAATGAAAAAAAAATAATAACAAATGTAGCTGAGTTATGTAGTTGATAGAAATTCGTTCGATGACTGCTTTAACATACTAAGGAGAGAAACGAGAGAGAAGACAGAGGTGAGAGTTTCTTATTATTATTGTTATCGTTATTATTAGTAAGGCTATTATTAAAAATTTGTACTAAAAGATAAACACATATGGAGCGTAACGGCAAAATCATCACGAAATATGACTAATGTTAATTGCTAGTTCTCGCTCTGCCATTTATCTAAAAATTAAATGAGATTACTAATTTAAAAAGACAAATAGTGCAATAATGAAAAATATAACAAACACATCTACACAAAACATCAATATAAACATTTTATTCAACTTAGGAAATATATAGAAGAAAAGAGGATCAATATGAGTATTTATGAAATAATTAGATTATTGGCCTTTTTTTGTGTTGTTTTCTTCTAAATTTTTTAAATTATGAATACTGATGTCTCTATTTTTAAATATTTTTCATTCAACATTATGAAAGAATAATTGTTATCTAAATAAGTACATTATTATTTCGAGGTTATTGTGTCAAATCTAGTAGTATATTATTCGTTTATTCATTAAAAATTTATTATTTGTTTTATTGTTATTATTAACATATTTAAATATATTTTTATATTTTAAAACACATTTTAAGTTTTCTTTGTTACTAAATTCTTAAGATTTTCGAATATTATATTATTATATTCATTTTAAATACAAATAAAAAATTTTTAATTTGTTTTACTCTAACTAATTCTATTTTTATACAGAATATTTTACATATAATTTTTTAATCTATGATAACACATATATATGAAAATTGGTATGCCATAAAAAATAAAAGCACAGACAAAAAGTGAGAGGGAAAAAGACATTTAATATATTGTAGAACCATTTTTGTACGGAAGACAGAGGAACGAAAAATATTTTTGTTATTTGCATATGTTAAATTTATAAAAATACACTCTAATCCTTACCCTTAAATCGCAGGGGGTAAAATAAAAAATGAATTAGTAGTACACATTCAATCCGTAAATGATAAATAAGAAATTGATAATAAAGCGAGATTAATTTTATCGCTGACAAAATGAGGTCAAAATAATTTACTGATACAATATTATAATATTTACATGCTTGGTTTTTTAAATTAATTTTGTTTATTAATTTACTTTGTTAATTTCACAAATATTTTTCTAATTTTCTTTACTAAAAAGCTTGATAGCTGTAACTTACATACAACAAATTCTTAATATATTTTTATTACGACTTAAAATTAAAAATAAAAATACTTCATTCGATTATTTAAATAAATTTTTGTCTAATAAATTGGATTTCAAAGTATGAAAGACTGAAGTTAGTGTGCACAGAAAAATGATTGCCGCTCAATTGAGGACATCACTCTATAGATTTATAATTAAATAATCATGAAATTATTGTTCTAGATTCTAGAAATATCACTTCTTCAAATCTGTTCACTTTCTGTCTTTCTTTTAAACTCATCTTTAGTCTTACTCCTTTTACTGCTATTAATATTACAGTTTACGAACTTAACTACTTTCCCATCTATCGCAAAAAATTTCAAACTTCTGAAATTTTTAAATCACGTTATTTTATAACGTTTTTTATTTTTCCTCTAGTTCGAATTTTCTCTTCTTGTATTTATCATATTTTATTATCTTTTAATTTTTTTCTTCTTTTCACATTTTATGTTTATTTTGTACTTTTGTAATTTTGTCATTGGTATTTATATTGTATTACTGTTATTATTGTTTGTTTATGTACTCTAGTTAATTTTATTTATGTATACAGTAATTTTCTATAAACTTCGTATACAATTTTTAATTAGTACTATTTTTTGAATGTACATGCTCTTTTTGTTGTATAAAATTCTAAGGAAACATTTTCAGTTTTAGAAAACGCTTTAATTCATCTTTAGTATTATTTTTCTATATGTCTTTAATATCCATTTCACTTTTCAGGGAATAAAGTTTTTGCAGCTTTTTTCGCAACAATATTGAACAGAAAATATCAGTGCTATTTTGCTTATTTTGCAAATACCTTGAAAATTGTTGTGCGTAACTTCATCAAAATTATGCGCAAGGAATGTTTTTTTAAGCAAAGTTTGGGGCCGTTAAAATCTTTACTAAAATTCTTTCTAAAATCATTTCAAGATAAAAATTTTATGTATTTATGGGATTTTTATTTTATCATATCCTCTAATTAATTCGGTCTTAAAAATTACTAAAATAAATTTAAATATAACAATAAAAAAATAAGTAAATAAATAATAAAATATATATATAATAAATCAAATTATATTTATTATATATTTGTAAATTTTATTATTATATGTATTCTTTTTATTTCTTCACAACAAATTTATATAAATATTATTAACACTGTCGAATCTGAAAGGATTTACGACACCGCTGTTCAAGAATTAATTCTCGTCGAACAAATATAATACCAATATTCAGTGAATGCAAACAAAGCGTTTCTCTAGCTGCATTTATTCCACGTTTTTACCGTAAAAAAATCCACAAATTTTCTTCTGCAATTCGCGAAAAGAACAGAACCGTCTTTGAAGTTCGCTAAGTTCGGCGACGACCGAAAGTTCTGCAAAAATCGCTGACAACCTTCCTTCCTTTTTGTTCTTCTCAGTTTCGTCCTTTTCAGCTTGATTCTTTCTTTCTCTGCTATTTCTCCTCTTTCTCTCTCTTCCTTCCCCACTCTTTCTCCCTCCCTCCCTCCTCTCTCTCTCTCTCTCTCTCTCTCTCTCTCTCTCGCGGTTTTCAGAGCAAGAAACTCCACCATTCGATGCGACTCTGCAGCTGTTTGCTCACGAAAAACAAACCAAAAACTTTTCTTTCAGCATTTGACTTATCCTCGTTCTCCTTCCGATCTTGCTTGGAAGATAGATAAGGATTTTCATAGGTTTAAAACTTCACTAGAAAATTTGATTTATGATCTTGAAAATCACGTTTTAATTGAGGAACATAATTGAAAAAAATCATAAATTAGATACGAAAATAAATTATTCTTTAAAAAATTAAATATATACTTGGGGGATGGTGTCAAGCAATTGTGTTATATGTTATGATAAATTGAAATCGATCAGATTCTGAAATTACATCACATTCTCTTATAGAAAATTTTATTTTGTTAAATTTGTATAAATATATCTATATATACAAAATTTTTTTATTTATTTTAATAACATATTTATTATTATAATTACATATTAATTTATTTTAATATTATATTTCTTTAATATAGATATTTATTTGTATTAAATGTTAACATGTAATTTTGTGAATCGGATGAAGATATATTACAAGTTAGCTGCGTATATGGGATCATAGAATTAATCGAATTTTCTCTATAAATTTCGTTTTATACAACCATAAATTAAATCTTTACTATTTTTATTTTTACTAGACTAAATTCTCTATATCTATATAGAATCTTTAAAAAGATAATGGTTCAAATTAATATGTTAAAAAGAACTTATTAGGCCAAGTAGAAAAATCTTAATCAAGAGATTGCAAACCTATTACTTTCAGAATATAACATGTGAAAAATATTATACGTACGTTACTAATTAACGAAAGCGGCTACTATGACTGCGACATTCTTTCTCAGTTAGTTTATTCTATCTAACATATCAATTCGGACTATTATTTTATAAACATCCTATAGTCTATAATGTTTGCTATTATGATTGTCTTTGCGTTTTTCTATGGAATAACGCAGAAAAGAAATGATCTCGTCCAACAACCAAACTTCCAACGATTCACTCACGAGAATCAAGGAGACGATCGACTAATATATCAAAGATGCGAAAGAAACAAAAAATTACTTTTTGCAATGTTTTTAAAGTGTACTCGATGTTTAATCTTTTATCTATCTATCGATGTGCTATGCATGTCAAATTTCTACTCCGCTTGCCGTATCTTTTCTGTCAATGTCGCTGGCTGGTTGATCTTCTTCGTCGTGCAGCTTATTGCTCTCGTGTAACTGTTTGTCTGGCTGAAGATCTTCGAAAATTACCCTGTAACGGGTAATTCGTTCCACAATTATTCCCGAAAGGCGTAATTAATATCGAAACATCTCTAATTTCAAAGTTGAACTCATCATCATGCGCTTCGTTCATAGATGGTTTTCGACATATTATATTTTACTCATTCGCAAAAATTATGAGAAGTACATAAATATTAAAATCTATTGTATAAAACATATGAGAGAAATGAAACAATTATAAATTATAATTCTATTATATTTCATTATTCTATGAGTTCTATTTACAATTCTATTTTCGTGATGTTATTGGCATTGACATTATTTAAAATTGAAATATTTGTACTAACAATAATAATTGTTGTAAGTGTTTAGTATTACAGAATTATTACAATAGAAATATTATTAGTTTTGTAACTATTATAACAATATTTTTTTATAAGTACATTATAAAATTTATTTTAAATACTTATCGTCAATTTCTTAATTTTAGGATATGGATTAATATAATCAAAGAAGAAAAAATATATATAAATACATACACACACAAATATATACATATATATATATATTTTGTTATCAGAATTAAGAAGATAAATGAACGACGAGGTTATTTTCGAAGATCCGGTCGAAATTTACGCTCTTTTCTATAAATCATCTTACGTGTTTAATCATCCTGATTAACTCTCATAACTGCAAACAAAAGATTTAGAGATTTCTATTTCATTGTCGAAGTAACAAGTTAATAATATTAGATACATTATGAAAAAAATCTTAACTTTTTTAGGAATCTTTTCAGAACATAGATTCAGAATTAGAATTCTTACATACTAATTTGCAAATATTTTAGAAACAGATATTATCTTTATATTTATGATTACAAAAACTGTTTATTTGCAAATTTTTTACAAGATAATATTTTATTTAATTTCTCGAGTTGCTATAGTTTCGTAGTTATGAGTTTTTAATTAGGACACTGACACCGTTGCGCGGTGATACCGTTGCTATACTCTTCGAACATCCTTGCGATGTACCCCGCCGTTCAAATTATATCCAAAGCGATGTTATACTCGAAGTCAATTACTGAATATAAATCGATTTACTGAAGATATATGCATACATTTTCTCGTATAATTTTCAATATACGCAGTATTTATCTGTTGTAGGTGTGTAACTCAAATATATCCACAAATTAAGACCTGTGCAAGGGCGAGCATTAACATTTTCCATTATATCAAAATTAATAAGACTATTTTATAAATGTTAATGTGAAACATATAAACATAATATTTTACATAATATTTAAACTCATTCTTTAAATCATTCTTTACGTTCTTTTTATGTTGATATACAATCGACAGAATTTTAATATTACTCAGAATTCAAGAACGTAGAAATGTTAAAATATTTAGATTTAATAAACTAAACAATAATTTATTTAATTACATTTGATAATTATTATAACATTTTGCTCTAATAATACAGATATTGAAAACTTCCAATGTCTGGAATGTCTGGATATTAGTAGATCATCGAATATTGAGATTAATGCTCTCGTTTGTACAAAAAATAATGGCGACACACTTAAAGGACCAGGAATGTTCTCCGGAACAAACTTTAATCTACAATTAAAAGCGGATTATAATTAAAAACGTTGGTATTACCAATAATTTAACTCTTTTAGTAAGAAGTAGACAGGTTCATCATGACTGAAACGTTATCCTGGTCTACTTAATTGTAATGGCCACTTAAAATGCAACAATTAACAGTGACGTAAAATATTTTGCTTAATCGCTTTCTCTCGTCTCACTTATCGCGACTTATTCTCTTATAATCGTAATGATCCTACATTAATCTTTGTACTAATCTCTCTATTAGTGCTGCTGTTGCTCTAGAAAACTTTTGATGTGTCTCTACGTAGCACGTTTAAATATATGGGAATCAGTTTTAATATCAAAATGAACTAATCTCTTTCTTTATTTTTTTTCAAAATTCAAAATTTAAAATTGATTATTCAATTTTACATATTTTTTAAACGGTACATATTGATTTTTAATTTTTGGAACATGATATATGAGAAAGTAACTTATTAATTTTCAACGTGAAAAATGATCATTAAAAATATAAAAAAGACTTCATTTAATATTAATTAAAGAATGATGCGATTTAAAAAAGTTGTTAAATGTCCTTCTGATTTCTGATTCCCATATTAGTTAAAATGTTGTATGTGAAATGCATGCATTCTTCGTTGTAACGATGTTGTTCTTATTATTCAAAGGACACGAAGGTTAAGCTGAGTAAAATGCATCGATTAATTCGTACTTGCACTTATCTAAATTTCAAATTGATGCAAATGTATCAAGCACGTGCTATTTGAAGATGCTAATTTTTCTCAACAGTCCTTTTTTCTTTATAATGTCATTTGTTTTGTTTAGCCATTAATTTTAATTTTAAAGAAATATATCTGACGTACATCAGACTATTGTGAACAATGTCATTACAAATAAATAGAAACTTTGCTTTATTACACTGTAAGAAATTTCTGTTGTAAACTTCCAAAAGTGTTGGAAGTTTTTATCTAACAAAAATGTGTTGTAAATTTAAACAGTATTATATTGTGAAATTACAATAACGTTTTGTGATAAAGGATATGCAGATCTCTAATACTCATGCCAGTTTTGTAAATTCACAACAAATTTCTATTGTAAATTTACAAATATTATGAAATCACAGCAAAACGTTATATGGTTTGTAAATTTACTGCACATTTTTATCATAAGGATATTGTAAATTCACAAACATTTCTAACAGTGTAGATTAACATTTTTTAATATATTGAAATCGATGGTTCATGTATTGTTAATTGTTTAATTATTATTTTATATGCCATTAAATTTAACACGACTAATAGTAAGTTTATATTAATCATCAGAAAATTCAAACTTTTTACATCAAATATTTGCAACGTTAAATTTTGTGAAATTGATTGGTGCATTTATCATCTTTCCTTCGAAGCAACCAAATTGTTTTCATCTTCAAGATACTATTCCCGCTCTTGACAAAAATTAAAAATTAATTATATTATTCAACCTTTCTCAAAAGATTATAAATTAATGACTAATCAAATAAATAAATTAATGACTTATGAAATAAATAAAATCATATTTATACCAAGACAAAAAACAAGGTTTATAAAATTCTGGAAGAAAAAGGAATACAGATCAATGTTACTTCATAACTAACTTTGAAATAAAATCTTGAAAATGAAAATATCTCGCTTGCATCGAAACTTCGCTGTTCAATGAAAAAACGATGTGCTCTTTCTCTCAATTCCGTTGGAGATAATATGCAATATGACGTATTTTCTCTTGATCGGATATTTAGCTCTCTCTCTGTAATTTTTCCGTAGTGTCACTTATATATACAATGTAATTACTTACAATGTAATTACGTGTAACGTGTATATACGTTGCGTTGCACCCTATTTCTCTATTCTATACTTAATCTATATAGTAAAATAGTAGAAAAAAATATGAAGCAAAATGTAATGGCATATAAAGCCAAAGAACATCGAATTTATTCGATATTATCGCTGATGTCGATGTTACTGCTGACTAATGTCGTGTGTCGTTGTTGTTTCTTAATAATCAACGTTAACCCTAAACAGTATAAGAAACTGTTGTTTCATGATTTTTCATATATTACAAACAAATATTTTAATTATATAATTATCAAAATATATATTGACATTACAATTATTATTATTGTTTCTATCATATAATTATAATAATATATTTATATTATTATAATTATATTAACTATATTTTATTGTTACGAGGATGGTTTGAAAAGTTCGTGCAAAATCAGAGAGATGAATGCCTATTTTGCACAGTTGAACCAATCCTATTATTCGGAAGGGATTGGTTCAACTGTGCAAAATAGGCATTCATCTCTCTGATTTTGTACGAACTTTTCAAATCATCCTCGTATGTATTGATATTTATTGTAGCTTTTCATTACTAACAAAAATGTTATTAAATATTTCTTTGTTAGTTTTCTTTTATAAAATAAAAAATAAGAAATAAAATAATTATAGAAAGAATCAGTAAGATAAAAGATATTTATAAGTAAAAGTTATTATAGTAGAATTGTCAGTTAAATTGTAAATTATATTGTTTAGGGATAATAATGCTCGTTGCCATGTCGCTAATAAGAAAAGATCGTCGGAAAATTTCTAGCACTCGAGGAATTTTCCGTACGACAGCTTAATGTACGATTAACAGCAAAAATGAAAAAAAATTCTATGATTCTGATGCACTTGATCACGTTAATATCTCGAATTTTTCTTTATTTACTACCTCATTTTAAATTGGAACCATTATTTTTATCCCATATACAGTTATAACTACTATATAAATTGAGAACGTAAAGACTAAGAAAAACTCATATTAAAAACATTAGAAACTTAGAAATTATTATGTTAAAATATATGCAAAATTTTTAAAAACGACGTAATCTTTGTTAATTTAAAAATTTCAATCGAATTGTTTGATCTTTACTATCTTGTTTATTTTTCTTACTTTAAAACATATTTTTTAAATGAATTATCAAGTTTCTTTATTTTAAATTAAAACTAAATTCAGCTTTAGATCTTTACAGCAAAATTTTTATTAAGCGCATATATATAACTACTATTATCATTTTATTTTAAATTTCTATCTATCTCTAATACTTCCTAACACAATTCTTGATACTTTATACGTTTAAAGTATCTTATTAATTTAAATACAATAATTATTTTTATTTGTTTATTTTTTATCGTTTCACTAGTTAGTAGCACTTTTCGAAAAAAAAAAACATGTCTTCTTCATGATCATATTTGTATCTCTAAAATGCTCTCGGACTTGCTCAAATCATTTTTATGTTTGTCTCCTGTGCGTACTGTGCAATATGTACTTGCGACTAAAGTGCATAACTTTTCATACATTAAGAATCTAACACCTTCGCTCCCTTTCCTTTCAGCCACCCTAAGCCAATTTCGCGTGGCACGTGGCACGTGATATATATACATATATGTCAAAGAAGAAGAAACGCGCGATGATTTGTGTTTTATAGATTTTCACACGAGAAATAACCGCTATCGAAATAATGCCAGGGACACATTCCACGTCCCGGCATACCGAATGTTTATCTAATACCGATCGATCTATCGGCTGATCTACCGTGAAGCGAAGTTAGTTTTTGTCTCACTTCGCGACTATCGCACTTCGAGGGAACACATAGACACAGATTGATTATGTAGACGATACGAGAAATTTGGTTAATAGTATATTGTATTTAGTACAAACGTTTATTAGTATCTGTGAGTAGTGTAGACATAGAATAATCTAAATTACGATTTATATATATAATCAAGATAGGCAAGTAATAAAATGAAGCGGACGTATTTCTTTCTACTAAAGAAAAAAAAAGAAGAATATAATACAGCTGTTACATTCTATGCTTGTTTATTTACGTTACACGGTGATATTAAAATTTTCTACATTGTATTTAGGCTAAATGCAAATCGTGTTTAACTTCAGCAGTCAAGAAGTGTCGTTGAAGTCACGAATTAACTCCTCTTCACCGATCGTAGACCACAACATCTCGTTGATCGCTCGATCAATTTTTTTAAATATTAAATTTAAAAAATATTCGACGTCAATCATGGATTAATAATAGAATGGATAAATCTCAAATGTGATCGGTCGGTCTGAAAAAAATACGTAGGGAGGAGAAAAATAGAACGGCAAAGAAATTCGAATAAATTTAATTCATGTTATATCCGTGTTAAGGATTCATAATTATAACGATTTGTATCTTAAAAGGAATCTCAAGATTCTGGGATTTAATCTTAATGTCATAAACTTTAATAATAAATAATACTGATCGATATTAGCTCGATCGACAAAATTAAATAATTTAATTACTCTCTGGGGAAAGTGACAAGCTCTTTTGAACAAATTTCAAATTTCAATGTCTACCAAGATTCGAGTTTTCTAAATCGCAAATTCAACTTCCGTTCTTCCATCTTCTTCGTGCAACTAGTATCGATCCTGCTTGACTACTTGATAATCAAGGAAACTATTGAGAGGATAGGAAAACAGTAATAATTCCTAAAGAAAGGAATGATCTCGTTAAGCCCAAATAGCGCCGAAAATTTTGAGGATCAAGGCGACAGACGTTATGTTTTTTCCATGTACATAAAAATTTTTAGGGACATCTCGATCTACATCTTAACTCGTTATCGTTTTTACAATGATGGTTTTATCGTAAAACCGCAACCGAGAGCGAATACGATAAAAAAGAAAAATTATAATACGGGCGGGTTTCTCACTTCCTCGAGACGTTTATATTTATAAAAAAGTTCCTAGGTATCCTTTAGATTATAGAGAAAGCCTTAGATAAACTCTTAAGAATTGTAGATGATTAGATATGTAGATCCTGATAGATAACATTAATTTGCAAATTAATTGTGAATTCTTGGGTCTGTGGATTCTTACACCTTTGAAAGTGTAGATTGTTGAACTATTAGATATTCGCGTCATCCTAGGATTCATATAGATCCTCGAATTCGTGGACTCGAGAATTCTTCAGTTTTAAAAAAAAATTTCAATTGTTGAAATTTTTATCTTTTTTATAATCGGGCTAGGTTAAATATTAATCTTATATCAAAGAAAATCATTTGCAAAATGATTATTTGATATTATTCAGATCGATGATTGATGATTTATAACGCACGATCTCGAGGAACACCGGGAAATTCGTGAATACCGACTTGGCTATTCAGAGACAACGACACAACGCATTATAAAGTAATAATGATAACTTAACGTTAATCAATTACTATTACGATCGCTCACATCGCGAGAAGTGATGACGATGATGATTATTGCGTACAGATTATCCTCGAATTATCACGTTTTCTTTAAGAAATAATTCTGGAATAACACGTGTGAGATAGAATAATGGATGTTCGAACATTTTATGAATTTAATATATTTTGACTCTTACAAAATAACATGATTCAGTCGACAGATGATTTATGTCGAATATGTTTGCGTGACCATTTTTTCTTATTATTTGTAACTTAAAAAAGCTACTTTCCAATATTTGAAGCAAGAATTGTTGTCTTTGATTTTCTTTCTAAAGTATTTACGAGAAGAAACGTGATAGTTTGAGGATATCTGTGGTTAGAGAAGTTAGGCGTTAAGCAAGATACATTATTAAGAAAAAAGTTAAACCATATGTGGTTAAGTAGGTAGACTTTAGCTTTATACACAAGAGAGTGATAAGGGAATATTCATGGAAATGAGAGAGAGAAAGAGAGAGAGAGAGAGAGAGAGAGAGAGAGAGGGAGAGTGAGTGAGAGAGAGAAAGAAAACTTTGCCGATTGTGAATGAATTACAAAAGGAAGAGCGTTAAAAAAACTCCGCATTTTCGACTGCCATTCGAGTTAGCAATGATTCGTTATACCAACATGTCCGAGCGAACTTGTGCGATGTTTGTGGGAAGGCGTTATTATCGCAAGAATTATATACAAAGGCGTTCGAAATCAATCATGTTTTTTTTTTTACTTGCAGATTCATCAGTCACTTTTGAATCAAATATTAAAAATTTAACGAAACATTATTTTATTCATAATCTTTTAAATTCTTGATATAACTGTTTAAAAAAAATTGTCTAAAAGATAAATATTATTCGATAATAAATATCATCAAAACCAATTTTTTTAAATTAATTAGTGTTTAGTTTATTATAAAATATTATATTAATATTTTGAATTGTTATTTTTAATTAAAAAAACTCGATTACATATTAATGACAGAATTTTGCGCGCGAATCAAAGCGTCATTGATTTGAAGATCTTTGTATTGTTGTTCTTTGTAATTATTTTGAAATACTTTTAATTGTTATTACATTAATAATTGTATTTATTAATATTATTGTTATGTTTAAATGAGTGAGATTAGTGTATGATTATTACAAGAATTTTATAATATGTGATATTATACATATAAATATTTAAATTTTTCATGTAATTCAAAATATTTAAATGTAAATCTCTCTTATTTTAAATCAAAATTCGTCTAACGATGGACATTGTTATATTCTTATATTAATCCATTGGAACACTACATAAATCATAAAACAAGTTGTTATACTTGTAAAAAATAAAAAAAATTTTTTAATTTATTTAATAAAGAAAAAATAATGTAAGAATAATGGGTATTCAAAATAACGAGGAATAGTGATGAGAAGAGAGATTTTAATTTTATTAATTCTCCTTATTTCAATTATTGAAGTTGAACTTATAATTAGAGTTGCTTTTCTTACGAAAAACTCTATATAATTGAAAAATTAATTTATAATGATACAATAGATTGAAATTGACATGAAAATCTTTTGACGATTTAAGGAGGTTGTAAGGCAAATGCAATATGTTAAGAACTATACTTGAAAAAATTACAGACTATTCTAAATTTCATTTAATAATAATACGAAAAAATAGAAACAATTGACCATCTGGATCAAAAGTTATTTAAATAAGTAGTAATATTTTTTAAATTTGTACTCTAATATAAATATATGAAAATGTCTTATAAAATAATGATAAAAATCTCAATTTTTTAATATAAATACTCTAGGAATTCAACAATATTTTTGTAAAGTTATCTCGAGATGCAGACATTAATTGTTCAGTAAATAAATAAAATTTGTTATTTGTTATAAACTAATGGTGAATCTCAATGAAACTTTGCATAAGTCATGTTTAGTACTTAATATATTTATATAAAAACATTTAGATTTTTCTTATTATTTTAACAATTTTTGTTTATAACAATAAAACTAATGACAAACATTTATATTAATCGTCATATTTGTTCTTGACGATAGCGTACGTTCGATATTGTTGCGGACCAGACTCTTCGTGATTTCGTTAAACCAAGAAGCAATACTGTTGATGCCTACAATTACTATTATCGAACGAGTGTTTAAGTAAATTACAATCAATCTAATCTTGGAACCTTAATATATATAAAAGTTCACTAATTTTAATTTATATAAAATAATTGAAAATTTTATTGTAAACGCAATTTAAAAAATTAATTCTGTTTCAATAAATATTTTATCAGATAATATGTATCAAAACAAAAATAATATTTAAAAAATTATATTTTCTATTATCAGAAATAATTAGGGTTCTAGGATTAACAGCGAAAAATTTGCAAACTTATATGACAACTTTTCGCAGATTTGGAATATCTTTATAAAACAAAGATAAGCATTTCAGAATGTAATGAAGAGATCAGTTGAAAGGGATGATCATAAAAACAAAAGAATTAAGCTTGGATTTTAATCTAATCTAAGAGATTTATGATAATTTGAAAATAAGTCTGAGCTTATTTTTCTTTTACAGCCAGATATCTGCGAAGAGATGTCCTTAAATTAAGAACGATTTAGAATAAAATTGTTTGTGGAATTTATGGAATTTAGCAACACACCGAATGTGGAATGTGAGAAAGTATGAACGAGAATCGCACGAAGCTTGCTCGGAAAATGAATGGAAGGTCGTGAATGATCCGAAGATTGTTTGGACTTTTGAAACTTATAAACAAACTCTTTGATTCATAAGTTCGTGCTTTACTAAATTTAGACATTGAAATTTTTTCTCTGTACGTTTGTCTCTTGGTGGTGATTATTAATTTTAGTCTTAAAATCAAAAATCAAATATACACTAAAGAATATATGAATCTTGGCTACACACATATTTAAATATTAATTAATTAAAATTTTGTATTCCTAATTTCCAACATCTCTCTCTCTCGAATATTGAACTTTGTGTTAAAAATCTGTAAATAATGTAAATTTATTTATATTTTCCTTAGAATTTTTTAGAATTCAATTTTGATTTTACTTAATCTGACAATTAATTTTGTAAATATATTTTTTTCTAAACACATTAAAATAAAAAATACGCTAAGATATCATACATGTGCGCCTCAACTTTTCACTTATCTTCAATTTCAATTGAAGAATCGCTATAATAGTTACATCATATAGTTGATAAATATTATGCAGAAGAAAATCTTATTTTGAAAGGCGTGATATTAACTTGGACGAAAATGCGTTGTATTAGAATAAGTTGTAAACGGATTTAATTGTCAGACCATTTGTTTTTCTTATAATTTGTTAAGCATGTACTGTGCTTTATGGAAAGCTGGGATTCTGGAATCCTCGAATCGGAGGACATTTTGTGGCAGACGAAAAAGAGAACGCTGAAGAAAGAACAGGAAGCTCGTGTGAACAAAGAAAGCAAAGCAAAAATGACGGTGTATGGCGGAGGAATAAAACCCTTGTATAAAAAAATAGCAGTGCGTAGCGACTAACCTAATCGATAAAGGAATGATACAAAATGAGTTTATTGTTGAATATAATAATGTATTATGTAACATTAACAAAGTAAAAAAAAGAAAGAGAAAGAGGCGAATGATGATAATATTATATTGTTGTTAGATATATATATTATATATATTATATAAAAAAAATCTTAGAAATTAAGTGACCACCCAACATTCACCCACACAAGTATACACTCTCGCAGGATATACAGGGTGTCTCGACGAAAATGTATTCCAGTAGAGGAGACGCTTACTGCTCGAGTAAAATTTGTGTTTGTTTTTTTCTAGTGATGACTTAATCCGAGATATTTGTTGAAAATTAATAAAAAGCAAAAATAACCAAATATTTTACTTTTTTATCAATCATACCGAATATTTCCTTGATAAAACCCCATTTTAGACAGAAAAATTAAAACTTTTTTCTTAAAAAATTGTTTTTTTATTTTTCAACGATCCGTTAAAAACTCTTAAGAGGATTGCAATGATTAACATTTCTTTTTTAATTTTGACACTAACTTTTGCAACATACATATTATTAATTACACGATTTAGAACTGCACTTAGATTTTTCCTTACTATTATGTTATTTAATATAAATGTATATTTATTGAAATATTAATTTCTTATCATTAACGAAACCGTCGACATATCTCAGCTGTTAATTTTGTTTGTAATTAGGATTGTTTTATTGCGCTAAATTGTTAAACATCTGAAGAGGGCTCAAATTATAAGCCGAAACTAGTTATGCATTCGAGGATATGAAGTTATTGTTACAAGTAATTTGTCTTTTTTGTTAAATTAAATTTCTTCTGGTATTCTTGAATTTGGTTAGTCTTAATATGATTAAATTCCTTTTATATTCTATTTCATTTTTGTATTCAATATATTTGATCATGATATGATTATTTTAAACGTATTCACGAATTGACTCTTGATGACCTTTATTTCCCTCTATGTATTTTGAAATATTAATTATTAAATTAATATTCGCAATTCCATGATATATGCAAGTTTATAAGAATTTGCTTTTTCAAAGGAGATTCGAATAATGTAACAATATAAAATGATGATTTTGTTAAATCTTAAATAACAATTCATTAATACTAGATGTAATAAGTTAATAAAGATACCGTGTACGAATTTAAGAATCCCATCAAAACATAGCCGAACATTTTTGCTGTGTTTGCGCGTTATTGATTCTGTTTACGTAATTAAATTCCAATTTCGAAACATGCGCTAAGCAATTTTATTGTGACACGATTTCAGAATCATGTACTCGACCTTAGTAAATGCGAAATTTCAGTACGTGTGAAAAGGTGTTTCAGTTTGTTGTGCCGATTTTTTACGCACATACGTGACATTTTTATAAATATACTTCAAAATTTTCATATATTTTTTGATATTTTTATACAATTTCTTATATTGTCAAAATTGGATATTTTTTATGTAAATTTTTTTTTAATTACATCATAAAATTTGTTCATATAAAAAAAGACTAGAAAATTTTCAATTATTTCGAATTAATATACATATATATAAAATGAAATAAAGAATAAGAATTGAGTGTAAAAATCAAACGGAATACACACTTCTGGAGAAATGGAATGTTATCAACAATATGTTTGCTTGCTTTTGCAAGTAATTTTTTTTATCACAAATTGTCTCGCGGAAAATTTAATACTTAACATAAATGTCAAAAAACCGATTGCAGTAACCGATCACGCATTTCTCAGTTTCACTCTGGATCTGGCAACATTGCAGTACAATGACTTTATGTAAGTATTAAAAAAAAAGGAAAAGAATATCAATAAATATAGATGAAATATTAATTAAAGATAACTAACTTTATAATTCTTAAAGAATTAATATGACATTAATAACAACATTTTAGTAAGGGATTTATCAATGTTTCATTGGAATCTTTTATTAGCTATTATAATTTTTATTACATTTTAATATTATTAAAAAATTATAATGCAATTATAATAATGCAATTATAATAATCAAGCTTTAGTTTTATTTAATACAATTTATCTTTCTTTAGTTTAAAAGAAATTATTTTAAGAAAAATGTATATTATTATATTTTGTATTAACTGTTCAGCAAAAATATCGAGAGAAGCATGAATTTAGCGCGAGGTTTGGCACCTGCTTATATTCGCCTTGGAGGACCACAAAGCAATTTTTATAATTTTGGACAAGTATATTCGCACGAGATTAATACGGATCGAAATGACATGCATTTTGGTAATATAATATAACATTAAATATGTCTCTTCTTCTCTTTTTCTTTGCTTGTAGATTTTAGGTGAAACTCAGAAATATTTAACACATATACAATGCAAGTTCAAAGTTTAATCAACAATAACTAGACTTCTTAAATTCTTTGGTTTAATTATTAAAATGTGCCTTTACATATTAGCATGTCACTCATATGACAGTTTCATGATAGTATATCGAGTCTGACCGCTATGAGTGCATACATTGAAAGGATAGCAAGCACCATGTCAATGGAAGAGGATGATGCAATTACATAATATTAATGTCGTTAATTTATATTGCGGTTGCCAGTAGTTACATGCGCGTCCATTAGCTTTGATGACAGGAGCGCCTAATGAATGTTATAATATGCCGTCGGTACGAGCTTTGAGATAATAATATGAGTTGCGAAAGCGTTAATATTCAGTAATGTAATATTTAGATTATTGTATTCGCTGATAGTGTGTGTATCAGCTGTCGAATATTTATTCAGATTGAAAAGGCGATGTGTTTACATATAAAATACACAATAAATTGCACTCATTATCTGAAATACAACTACACACAAAACAATGTTAGATAATTTTTTGGAATATTCTGTATAAAAAGATATAAAAATAGGCTGACTAAAAATTTATTTATTTTTAAACTTTATTTATTTTTACCTGAGTCAAAACATATTTTAACATAGAATGTATGCAAATTTAAGAGAATGTAATTTAATAGGAACGCAATGGACACTTATTTATCAATGGGCAAAGAACACCGGATTAGATGTAATCGTGTGCATTACTCCTTATTATATTGACAACGAATTTAAAACAGATTCCACGGATCCTAGGAACATAGCAGAGCTTCTCTCTTTTAGCGATCGCATGGGTTACAACATCAGTTGGCAATTGGGCTATGGTAAGTTTTTCAAAAACTGTATCTTTTTAAAACAGTAACAAATGAAATTAGATGAAAGCAAAGTATCTAATATTTAAAACCTCATATTTTAATTGTTACAAAATATTTAAAAAATAATACTGTTTTAAAATATATATTTAATTTTAAATTATCCTAAAATGTATATTCATCAAATATTTACATTTCTAAAATATTTAATTTTGAGTCATTTTCAAATACTTTTTCTGTAGAATGCCAAACGAGATGCGACTTATCTGGCGAAAAACTAGGGCGATATGTCGCCAACTTCCACAAAATACTGAAAACTTTCCCAAGATATTCCAATAGTTTAATCACGGGACCAGACATTGTAGCATATAGAACGGCGTATCAACAGAAATACCTTCAGGATTATTTACATTCGGCAAGTGCTGCGCTTTCTGCGATTACATGGCATCCGTAAGTGTTTCACTTTTTATGTAAATGTTAATTATAAAAAATTTAATTTAAAAAATTAATTAAATTAATATAAAAACTATTTTATTTTTTCCTGTATAATCCTTATACGGAGAGAATTTTCTTTTAAAATTTACCCTGAAAATATGACAGTCGT
>NW_017298597.1:14458-16413 GCF_001594075.2 Trachymyrmex cornetzi | reverse complement strand
GATTTATGTTAAAATTCTTCAAAATACAATGTTGTCCCACGACTGTCATATTTTCAGGGTAAATTCTAAGAAAAAATTCTCTCGTGATATATAATATACATATGTATGTATATCAAATTATAATTATATGTGTAGATAAAATTATAATTAAAAGCCTACATTTTATTCAAATAAAATATTATAATAAGATAAATAGAACTTCCTAAAAAATACATAATAAAGTCATAAATACATTAAGATAAAAGTTGAACCTTTCAATAAATTTAATATTATATGATTATTATACTTATTAATTTTATTTTATTAATAATTTCAGCAATTTAGACATCGTTTCTTTAAACAATAACAGCATTTCCATACATTATGATAACATGATTGCTGAAAAGGATAAGTTATTTAAAGTAATCAATAGCGCAGAAAAAAAACCATTATGGATTGGTAAGAATATATATAATATTATAGAATTATAAATAAAATAGTAATTATTGGAAAAAATTTAATCAATTAAATAAAATTTATTTAATTTTGTTGATTAAATTAAACTAACTTAATGCAATTAAGAATTTATTTGGATATCTTATATTTGAATGATTATTTGTAACATTGATTTATATACGAGTATACATATATTGTTGTATAGCGGAATCAAAATCACAAGAGAGTAAATACCAATATCTAGGAGCACTTATCTGGATGAGAAGACTTGGAGATGCTGCAAAGCTTGGTATACAAGTTGTGATGAAACAATTGACAAATTTGTCTCAAGCAACTCCTGTAAGTCACTCATTATTGTATTAGGTGTTAAACTTAATTCCTGCCGTCGGCAGGTGTTAAAGTTTAATAAGGTATTAAGTTTAACACCAAATCGATATGTAAATTTTGTTTAAATGTAAATAAATTTTAATTAATATAATAAAATATAAAGAAACATTTTATTAATTAATATAAAAATTATTATTTTTTAACCAGGCTTATTGGGTATCATTATTGTATAAGACCTTAGTAGGCCGTGAAGTTTTGGAGATAAAGCTTCAATCCAATAATGAAAATTACGTGCATTTTTATAGTCATTGCACAAAGCCCTCAGCACTGTACAGCAAAGGAGCTGTTACGATTTTCGGTATAAATTTAACACCGAAGACAGTGACTACTAGTCTAAAAGGGCTTAAAATAAAAATTCTTCACAAGTATATTTTATCACCAGAGTTTGAAACTACCAATAAAATGTTTTCAGAGTAAGTAATTTTGTAATTCACAAATACATTTGTATAAAAAATCGTTTATCCTATTTTTAGCAATATTATATAAAAAATAAAAGTGCTACACAAAATATTTTATTCAATATATTAATATAAATGTAGATAACGTATAAATGTAAATAACGATATGTTTTTTCATATATATGTATACGCTTTTTTTAATGACTCAAGTGGGAATTGAATACCGGCGAGGTACAGGTCCAATACCATTTTTCAGTATTTAGTACCGACGCGATACTGAATACCAGTACTGGTATAGTACTGGTAAAACACTGGGTAGATAGCAATGGGCCAAAGTTTGGAATACAGTACTATTATAATACGGTATCAGAATAGAGGAAGGTCACCGATACCGACATACCACTTTGTTTTTAGACAATATTTCTTAAACAAAAGATAAAAATATAACTTCAAAAACATAAATACAAAGTGTCTTCTATCAGATAGTATAAACAATTTTTATAATACTGTTTGCAATTTTGCAATAATTAAGTTTTTCGTAAGTTATGCAAAAATGAGCGTCTGACAAAATGGGCTCCAAAACTGACATAGTAGGCACCATAATAGGCACCAATACCATAATAGGCACCATAGTACGTACCAATACCAACATTCCTATTCTATAAATAAAGATATATCCTATTCTGTAAAGAAAACTAATTTATGAAGCTATAAACATTTAAAATAATATAATAT
>NW_017298597.1:0-14306 GCF_001594075.2 Trachymyrmex cornetzi | reverse complement strand
TTTAATTAGCTGAACAGATCATGATTTTATTAGTATTAATAAAGTGCAATAGTTAGTTTCTGAGAAATAAGGGGGTGTCACTTTAGGAGACCTATGTCAATATCGGCAACTTTCCTCTATTATTACAGTACGGGATTACAATATTATAACAGTACCCAGAGTTAGTACATATATTGTACCTAATATCGATATTGATTTTCAGTACCGTAACAAAAATAATACTGTAACAAAAATCGTTACTAATTCATAATATTGCAACAGTACCAAATATTAATATCAATTTTTAATATTATAATAGTACTAATACTGTATAAAAAGTCCGTACCAATTCTCTATACCGCAAAAGCCGTATAGCCAATTCAATAAAGGTTACAACTTCAGCTTTAACTCCAGACAGAGAAGGCAGAAGTGACGATACTTGTATTTTGTGGTCCTTTTATATCATGTCTGGACGTTTTTCAAACACGCGAAAATCAGCCGCCTATTAATCTTTTCGGAAATTAATTTTATGCAAGTTGATTTAAATATACGCTGAAACAATTGCACTTGTTTTGAAGATAATCTACCGACAGCCCTTGTAGAAAAGTACTACTGGGCACTAGGAGTATTTTGAGGCACTATTGTACTACAGCACTACTGTACTACTACACTAGTAGTAGTGCAGAAGTGTTCACTGTTCAGTAATGCTGCGTAATGCTAAGATCTTCTATATATCCGCGTTTCGGCAAGATATAAGATGCAGAAAACGAGTATGCATCACAGAAACTAACTATTAATAACTTTATTTTTAAAAAAGCGCTTTCAGAGACTCTACGAGCACACTCTGATCAAGCTGATAGTAAGTGACGGATTTCATTTACATATGCCTATTGTAGGGATCCGCGTCATTTTTTCCTTACGGAAAACGAATCCATCTTGCGGCGATACTGCGTATTATGCCGCTTGCAGAGGGGTGGCACCCAGTTGGACACGGCTCAATTGGACACGAGCCACTCACAGCGCTTGAGACTACAAAGCTCCTAAGCACCGGTCGCTGTGATTGGTGGTGTCCAATCGAGCCGTGGTCAATCGGGATCACCCCTTGCAGAGTATATGTACGCTATAGACGCCGCCAAGCAAGCGGTGTAATACGCAGTACCGCCGCAAGATGAACTCGTTTTCCATAAGGAGAAAATGACGCGGATCCCTATAAATAGCCATATGTAAATGAAATCCGTCACTTACTATCAGCTCGATCAGAGTGTGCTCGTAGAGTCTCTGAAAGCGCTTTTTAAAAAATAAAGTTATTAATAGTTAGTTTCTGTGATGCATACTCGTTTTCTGCATCTTGTATCTTGCCGAAACGCGGATATATAGAAGATCTTAGCATTACTCAGCCTTACTGAACACTTCTGCACTACTACTAGTGTAGTAGTACAGTAGTGCCTCAAAATACTCCTAGTGCTCAGTAGTACTTTTCTACAAGGAAGTATGCTGGCTCATCACTGACGCTTGACATATTCTTTTGAAATAATTACAATACAGATCCGATACTGCAAATATACTGGCGGTATACAGTTTTGATACTGGCCCCCGATACACTGGTTTTGACAACCTCAGTACACATGCAATATCGAAAATCTACTGGCAGTGTACTAGATCAGTACTGTCGCCCGACATAATCCTTTCTCAATTTTAGTACGGACGTGATACCGATTATCTATCGACAGTATGCTGGGTCAGTACTGACGCTTGACATATTCCTTTTACTAATTACAATACAGACCCGATACTGCAAATATACTGGCGGTATACAGTTTCGGTATTGGCCTCTGACACACTGATTTTGGCAACTTCAGTACACATACGATATCGAAAATCTACTGGTAGTGTACTGGATCAGTATTACTATTCAATACTGATTCATATATTGGGCCAGTACCCTATCATTAGTTTTATGGTACTGGTCCAGTACTAAAATATGAAACTCATTTTTCTTCTCAGTACAGATTCGGTACCTCGCCAGGATTCAATACCGCTTTTCTGTATAAATTCCCACTTGGGGAAGTATGCAATGCAATATTCATATTTTAATTTATTGTACACTGTGCAGTGGATAAATTGTAGTAACAAATTTATTTCTAAGTTATAGAAATCTTAATTTTTTCAGGAAAGTTTTATTAAATAATAAATCACTTAATTTAATAAATGACAAAAACTTGCCTAATATCTATCCAGAAATTATTATCAATCCTGACGGTCTTGAACTAGAACTGCCTTCTGGCGGTATAGGTTTCTGGATTATACCCAGTGCAAAGGTAATTAAAATTACCAATAACTATTTTGCTTATGTATGTATGTACATCTTTAACAATGCGTCGATAATCAAAGAAAGTATTAATTTAACAGGTAAAAGCTTGTACTTGCTCTGAAGAGGAAATAATCGAGAACAATGCAGTGAAGAAGTTATCGAAACGGCATGAAAATAGTATCCAACAAACTAATCAAGAAGGAGAAGATATAAAAAATTTAAATCAGTCGAATTTAAAAAATGAAAAGGTTTACGATAAACAAGATAGCAAAAAACAAGAAAGCTTAAAAAATATAAAAAATGAAAATCAGCAGAAAGTCTGGAGTTCTAAATTACTTGAAAAAATAAAAAAAATTTTCAAAAAAAAACTACAAAAGACAGATAAAAACGAATCCTCGCAAAGATCATTCACAATCAATTTGGGAAAACAAGAAAATTCATCTGAGGAAATAGAACAACAAAATTTAGATAAAAAAAATTTAAAAAGAACGGAAATTGATGACAAGTTCAAAAACATTCAAGATTTATTAAAAAAATATAAAAGGATTCTACTAGAGAAGAAGACCGTAATGGAAACCAGAAATATTCAACATTTCAAATTAGAAATCGAAAATATTGATAATGTTGTGACATTAATATCAAAGATTGATGCTTTTATCCTTTATAAAATTACTTCAAAGGAACCAATTACGAGCGAAATTGAAGACAAAATAGAGAATGAAAGAAAAGAAGAGTTAGTAATTAAAATAAATAAAAAATTAAAAGAATATTTCAGCGAATTAGAAAACTCAGTTGAAATAAAGACAAATATAATAACAAAAATAAAAAAATATTTCAATAAACTTTATAATTTATTAGAATACAACGACTCAACAAACGACAATAAAAATAATCCAGTCCATGGAGATTTAATGGAGCAAAAAAAATTTAGGAGACATTTGGATGGAAAATCGAAAAATTTTCAAAAAAATAATATACTTAAAAAACGCTCACGAATAAATAACTTAAAAGATTATGCGATTAAACAGAAGTTACAGAAGATAAAACAGAAAAACAGTGATAATACTGATAATTTAAAAAGGAATTTTATTGATAATAAAAATAAATATAACAATCACCTTCAACAAGATCCTGTTAAAAGATGTTTCAAAAGTGATGCTTTTGAAAATGCTAACCGTCATATTGATAATCAACATTTAGTCCAAGAATATAATAAAATAAAAAACGATAATATCTATAGAAAACACTCTAAAATTGGTGATACGGAAAAATATAAAAATTTAATACAAAGACCTGAAAGGATGAAGAGGGACATGAAAAAATTGGTTGAGGTAGATCTGAGAAGAGATAGTGCATCGGAGAAACATTCAAGAGACGATTTGACAAATTACGTAAATGAAAGAAAAATGAAACTGAAAGATGATGTCAGAAGAGAATTGTTGCGTCCATTTAATCCAAGAACTGATAGCGACGAAAATAATTTTTACGGCTTTTTTCGGCGAGATTCTGTCAAAGGATTTCCTGAGGGTGACATTTTTATGACTGCAGAGGATTCGATAGAGCAAAATGATGAAGGTTACGATTATGTTAAAGATAAAGACGATAGTAATGACGGTTTAAAGAAGAAAAATACACAACACAGTCAAAAATCGACATTAGACCACGCAAAAGATAATACTTGGATTGAAGAAATTAAAGATGATCACTGCGATTACATGCCAAATGCATTTTTTGAGAATATAAAATTATCCAATATGAAAATAAAAGAAAACTCCAAAAATTATAATGATCTAGGAGAAGCAGAATTTCTTTCTAAAGTACATAATAATAATAATAGTGATAATGATAACAATATTGCTATTACAGAAGTTATTCGAAAACAGCCACTTAATGAAGAAAACAAAAGGCACATTGAAGAAACGAGAATTCAACGATTAGTTCACCACTACGATGATTTAAAAAAACAGGAATATAATCGGGATGTACTACAATCAGCTTCAACATATCCTTCAACGTCTTTTGATCAATTTTTTAAAATACCAAATTCCAATATTAATTATCAAGAATCAAACGTAGAACTTAAAGGAGCGAAATTGCAGATGGAACCAGAATCGAAAATTACAAATTCTTTTTATCCACCTTCTAAAGTTTCTACTGACAGATACAATTATAACGATAATTATCAAACTTCAAGTATGCATTATGATATATTAAAGGATAAAAATGGCTTTGATAAAAACATAGACAGTAATGGTAATATTAATGCAAAAGCAAGTGAATATTCTAGACCTAGTATGTATGCAGAACGTTCTATTTATAATAAAATTTTTCATAATAAAAGAAATAAAAGAGGCAATTGGGAAAAGCTTGGAAAGCTTTTTGTTGAAGAAATGATTAAAGAAGATGAAGAAAATGCAAGAGATTGTCATTGTAGAGTCATTCGAGATTCTGATTCGCCGAAAAAACATAATATTTCAGTTATACCTATAGCCAGAGTTATAGACACTTCTTCAGAAAACAAAAATGTGAGTGCAAACGTAGCACAATTTCAGAAAGATCTTACAGAAGAAGAGTACCAAGAAATTATGGCAGGAGAAATACTTTCAAGTACAGGCGACATTGACCCTGATTATGAAGAAACTGATACAACTACGAAATCTGTAATCACAGAATTAAAAACATTGGATTATAAACTGAGCGAGACAACAAAACCGATTGATGTAACTTCAATATTAGGACTAGACAATGTTTCCAAACAATATCATAATGAGAAGAAATCTACTACTAATCTATTACCTGTGGACTCAGATTCAAAACTTTCTTTAAATAATAATAATAATATTAAATATATCACAAAAAAAACGTTTTTTCATACCCAACTACCAGACGTCCAATCAGAAAACAAGACAAAAACGTACGATTCTCTCCAAATTATTTCTAAAATTTCTTCAGAAAATAAGGATCCTCGGGAAAAATTTATTATCTCGACTACTAATAACGCCCAAAAAACAACCTTATATAACGAAAAAGTACAAGAACTCATCAACAAAAAGAAAAAACCCGACAATTCAATCTATCCAACAATCACCGAAGATCAGAAAAACAAAAAAGGGCACAACAACGATTGTAAAATTGAATTGAAGTCAACCAATTCTCTCAAAGAAACAACAAAAGGAATTGTCGAGCAAGTAACAACTGAAACAATTTTATTAAAGCGAGCAGCAAATACTGCAATCGATAACACAAAATCGAATGAATCAATAACAAAATCAAAGTTATTACAAAACACAGAAGACAATCAGAACAGTGAATCTGTTTGGACGCAATTGGGGAAAGATGCTAACACGAGAAGATTAAAGAATATACTGCAAAATCTTCCTCGAACATCGTTAGAAAGACTTACCAGATACGAAAAAAGTTTGACCAAACGCACAAAACAGATTGATAAGCTGAAAGAAAAATTATATGCAAGACGAGAGAAAGTGTTGCATCAATATCAAAATGAGCTAACAAAAATTGCTGACAAACAGAAAAGAAATCTGAAGAGAAGGGAAGCATGGGAAAGACTTGATGGCAATGATGATTTTCATCAATTGATCAATCCAAAGTTTATTGGGATTCTGCTAGATGATGATGTTACCTACAAAGATGACGATGTTACCTATGAAGATGATAATGAAACTTGTTTAATTCTTATCGAGCTTATTCCTAAACAATATAAGAATATTATAGATCACATAAAAAGTATACATTTACCTGAAAAAACTAAGAAAGTACATTATCCGGAATATGACAAATATTACCAGGTTCTTCGAAATTTAATCGAATATGATGAAGAACTAGTAGAAACGTCTAAATCGTCGGAATTCTTCAATCGTGAAAACAATCAAGATTGTCGGTATTCCTCAAATACAATTGAAGATGAACAAGAATCAACAGAAACTACCTCTAGGTCTTTTGATCAAAAAGTCTTCATAATTGATCCTTCGACATATTATGGTGGTGAACCAATTTTACAGGACAACGTAAAATTTCCGAAATACCAATCAAAAATTAAATCTCAAATTCAATATCCAAGATGGACATTAAGAAATATTCATGAAGTTCTTACAAAATTAAAATCTAGCAAAGCCCAACATCAAGTTTCTAAATCACAAGAATACATAGAAAAGTTGCCAATCAAGGATTATTATAATCAAGAACATTCTAATAGTTTACATGTTCTAGATAAGCAAAAACAATATGATCTATCAAAAAAACTCGCAGGACTTGCACAAGTCTGGTTGATTTCTCTTAATCAGAAGGATGTCAATCAAGCTAGCAATAAAGAAGTAGATAAATTAAACGATATGCATAAAAATGTTAAAGCAGATAAAGATAATTTGAATTCGACGTTTGCAATAACTAAAACAAAATTTATAAGAAGTTTTGGAACTGAAAGAAACATAGAAAATAAGGAATTTGACAGTTCCAATAATAGAAAAAAAAACATAATAAATTCAGAAATAAATAAAGATGCTGAAGATGTTGTAAAAACTAAAAAACATGAGAACATTGAAATGATAAAGCATGAAAAAATTAATAAATCTTACTCTAATTCAAATGATAAAGCGGAAAATTTAAATATTACAATATTTAGCAATAATAAAACAGTTGAACATGTCATTGAGAATAATCCTAAAGAAAAAGAACTTGGAAAAAAAAATTCACGGTTTCGGAGAGATCTTGGAAAACAAACATGTACATGTACAAACCGATTAGCACCTTCTCTTCAGTAACGTATTTTATCTTTTTAGTTCTTTATGTATGGAAAAATTTACGATTAGCTGAAAAATTTATTCTTAATTTTTTCAATTCTTATTTTTATTAGCAGTAATTTGATAGGTTTTCTGTTTTTAGGTTAACTGAAAATACGACACAAAATTTAACCAATATGCAAGTTTGTTTGAAGGAAGATATCATAAAGAAGATATTTGACATACAATCAATGAAAGTTTATCTGCTGAGAAAAAATGGTAGATCATCAAATGCTGGTTTGTTCCAAAAATTAAAAAATTACTTAATTTCTTCAAGGAAAGATTTCAAAGTAAATCAACAGAATCAGAAAGAATATGACTTAAATTATATCACACTTACGCCGATTGAGATCAAAAATATTTTCGAAATACTAGATATGAAGAATAATGATGATTTGATGGAACATTTTGAGATTCTACAATGGGACGATCAATATGTATTAGAGGCAATTCTAAATTCGATGACCAAATATTTAAATGACAAAACGTCAGAGGAATTTGAATATGAAGATCCTTCAAATCTGCAAAGTGAGAACAGTAAAATTTTTTTAGACGAAGAGAATTATATAAACGAAAATAAGCAAGATGTTATTGCAAAAGACAGTGAAATCGAATCAGAAAAAGATGAGCAATATAAAATCACGAACGATGAAATCAATAAATTTTTAAAAATAAAGAACCAAATAGGATCTAAACTTGGAATGTTTTTATTGCTGCCTTGGAGAAATGTAAAAATAAGACAACAAAGGCAAATTAAAAGTGAGGTCAATGAAGATCTAGCTGAAATAAAACGCGAGGTGAGTTATTTTAATGCAATAGAAATTTATTGAAAAAGAAAATTGACTTTGATATACCTATATTATTTTTAACTTTTTAGAAACTCTTATTATTTTATTTTATACTTATAAAATTTTATTAGTAAATGCAATTTTTTACATTATTAATATTATTATTATATTTTAATACATTAATTTAATTTTTTTATAAGGTTACAAGACAATCACAACCATACAAATCTATTCTAGCTGAAGATCACGAAAACAAACGTACTAAGAGATATTATTTAAATAACAATATTGATAAAGAAGAAGAAGAAATTATGATAGAGACGAAAAGAGTAAATTATTTACAACCTCAAACAAAAAATCGCGACAATCTGCTTGAAGATTTCATAAAAGCATGTAAGAAGAACAATTTGTATAATAACGAAGCTTCTTCTTTAAAAAATGAAGAAAAAATGAAAATACCATTAAATAATATTTCTAAAAATGACAAAAAAATATTACAAAAAGAAATGCCAAGGTTACAAAATCATATGGAATCCGTGGGAGAATTTATAAATGATTCCGAAAAGAATTTCAATGACACCTTAGCACATGAAGACAAACATTTTAGAAATAGGACTTTCGGAACTACTGGCAACGTTTTCTATACTACGATTATGAATATAAAAGATCTTTTTGCATTTCTTCCAAAAATTTTCTCGAATATTTACGCATAACTTTTAAATAACTTGTAAAAATATAATTATATATATATATATATATTATATTAATTCGAATTCTTTATAACATGTTCTTCATATATATGTATCTTTATATTTATAATATAATTTATATGTATATTATTAAACTTTCTATAAATATTTACGTACATTAATAATACTTTATATTATATACATATTCTCACATATATTTGTAAATTATAAATATTCTTAATTACACAGCCCTATTTTTCATAATATAAAATAAATATAAAAGAAAATATAATTCTGCATAAAAAAATTAAAATTAAAATTAGAAATGTAAAATTTCAAATATTATATTCTAGTATTTTCTTGTTTATCTCGAGAACAAAATTCTGTATTTTCATATTTTTTACTTATATTTTCATGTAGAATTGTTAGCTCGCGTAAAGTAGCCACGGCAGTGTCGCTGCGCGTAGCTTAGCGCCGAGACACTATACCAGTGTCTCCAGATACATGTCTAAAACATATCTATTTCTGAAATGTTTCATACTAGTTATAAAATTATATTACTATTAAAAGATTTGTATATGATGTATCTATGAATATTAATTAAAGCTATATGATTTATAATATATATTATCAAATAAAATAAAAAAAAATTGAATGTACATATAAAAAATAATAAAAAGATGTATACATAAAAATACCCTGTACATATTACATATATATTATATTGGATGATGATAAATAAACAAAATGCATTTTTTCGATCCTTATTTCGAATCAATTTTTAAAAATATTGATGTTAACAAATATGGGTTATTACATATACATATATATACCTACATACACACAGGATGGGGCACTTAAAACAAAACACTAGAATATCTCGAAAATTAAACACGGTAGGGAAAAATGTTTCAGACAAAAGTTGTATAATTCGAAAGAGACAAATAATGAAATCGTTTTTTTTTTTAATCGATTTTCAAGGTCACATGGAAGTCACCTCCACTTTTTAAAATGGAATGGTAGAATTTTTTTACATAATATGGTTCCTCTAATTATTCTGCATATGAAAGTATTAAGACAGTGACATCAAAAAGCCAATAGTTTACGAGATTTTATATTTTATTGTGACACATATTGACATAAAATGTTAAATAACTTGTAAACTATTAATTCTTTTATAATCGCACCTTAATACTTTTATGAATATAATAATGAGATAAATAAATTGACAAATATCTAAAAAAAGGCTTGAAAGAATCTATCAATAATAATAATAATAAGCAAGCCCATCAAAGCCAATCATCAGTTAGTCGGATGTACAATTTATTTTCGTGTAATTAAACAAGTCATATCACAATTTTAATAAATAAACGTTTAATAAATAAATTGGTGGAAAAAACACATAGTTGCTTTAAAAAAATATGTGTGCAAAATGGATAATTTTTTAAATAAACAACTATGTGATTTTTCCATCAATTGATTCATCTCATTATTCTGTTCATAAAAGTATTAAGGTACGATTAGAAAAAAATTAACAGTTTACGAGTTATTTAACATTTTGTGTCAATATGTATTACAATAAAGTATAAAATATCTCGTAAACTATTGGTTTTTTTATATCACTATCTTAATAGTCTTATATGCAGAATAATTAGAGGAACCATATTGTGTAAAAAAATCATATCATTCCGTTTAAAAAAGTGGAGGTGACCTCCATGTGATCTTGAAAAATCAATTTTTTTAACCCTCAGTACACACAAGGAGTCAGCGTAACCACCTAATTTTCAGGCATTCGAACACGCTTTGAGAAGTGGTGCTGAGGTTGGGGGGAGGAGGGGGACTTATGTACCACCTCTACAATTCCCTTACTTGGCGACCTTCTACGAGTAATGGGCCATTAGGTACGTAATTGTACGGTGTAAAGTGCGTGTTGGGGTTATCCTAACCCCTTATGTGTACAATGTCAGAAAATCCGAACTTACTGCAAAGTTAAAATGTAAGTAAAAATTATTAATTAAATTATTTATGATTTTAATCATGAGTGCACATCATAAAAAAATGATTTAAATCAATTTTTTTTGTGTTTTTAATATCAGAAAAAAACTTCTTCGTTAATGACTCCCGCGGCAAATGCACCACGATACGGCCAATATCCAATGTAGTAAAAAGTAGGAATGCATCGGATATCCGGAAAATATCAAGTATCTGGTATTATCCTGCACTTTTTTACTATCCGACCGAATAGTCGGATATAATTAGTATCCAGGAATATATCCGGTTGAAATTTGATATTATTAAATTGTTGATTTTTTTCTTATACAAATAATATTCTAGAAACAAGTATGCATATTTATGATGAATATCTTATACATTGTTGCAAAATTTCAATCATTTTCTCTATAGGCTTTCTTTTAAATGTAATACCTTTCCTTTTAAAGTCACCATTTTTTAATAAGCCATTTATTAATAATTATTGTAATTATTAATATTAAATATAATAGTAAATTATTAATACATTACCATAGAAGAACGATAGGATCACTTTTTTAAAATTCAGTTATCCACAAAACTGAAAAATCATTCATTTTCATTTTGCAAATAAAAATATCATTTTTAGAACAAATCGCAAAAACGTTTACAGTTTCTTAAAATTCAACTTATTAGCTGTTGATTTAGCACTAACAAAATCTTTTTTCATTTATTTTTTACAAAAAGATGAGGTTTTGAAAAAAAATTCATTTTTTCACATTTTTTCCCGATCTCTTTTCACTTATTATAAAATACCTTTCGTGCTCCGATATTTTAGACTTCAAAACTAACATTTTTTTACAGTCTTTAAACGTTAGATTAAAAAAAATTAGTTAAAATCGATGCACTATAATCTGAGATACAAGCAAAAGAAAACGCTGGGTTACAAATATCCGGATGTAGGTAGATAGGAACTGTTAGAGATATGGGGGTAGTTAAAAATGATTTCATCCTTACTAAATTATAAATATTAATCGGGCTATCAAAATTAAAAAATATGGACAATAAGAGCATATACAGCGCGAATATTGGTACGCCAATTACTATATAATTAACAAAAAATGTCTCCATACAATATAAATGTACACTAATTATCTGTACCATATTATTCGTACGTTTCAGTTTCCTTCAAACCATCATCAGCGAATCCATAAATGCTATCGTAGATGTCTTGACAATTATCTTATGACAATGTTGAAATTCGAATCTATTTAAGACTGAGGGTGAGCATTTTCCTACTTTCTAGTTGGGAAAAGCCGTAAGTCTCTTCGTTAAAAAGCCAAGTGACTGACTGGAGAACAAATTATGCGAAATTAATTATATTGTTATGTTTTCACACACAATGTATTGTATTACTCACCCTCATTCTCTCCAAATTACAATTCGTTATTCCAAATATAGGAAGTCAAGTTGTACAAAGGAACAATCAAAAGAATTATAGACTTAGTTTTACATAATACGATATAAAATTAAAACATATGTTATCCCAACGGGAGTCAGACAACTAATGACCGTCAAATTCTATTCGGGGAGCCACATCCGTAGAGAATAATTCGTTATGATGAGTCAAACTAATTTAATGTCAATCTTTAAAAACAAAACATAATCAGCTAAAAACGAATACATACAGTCACTATTTAAATCGGTCTAAAATGCTCACATACGAGTGGCGCAAAAATTCTGTATCTGATTGTAATTTCAAACTGTTTTGTTGCAATTGAATGTTCAGCATTTCCGATATAAGTCTCTTATTCAATTTTCTCTCTATGTCCAAGATTTTAGTATCCTCCTATTCAAAATCATGACTGGGTTTCAACCTATGTTGTGTGATCACTGACTCGTTAGACGTATTCCTATTAATGTGATTTCTGTGTTCTTTGATTCTCATTTTTAATAATTGTCCCGTTTGCCCGACATAGGTTGCATCACAGTCTCGGCACTGTATTTTATACACTACACTTTTGTTTGAGCTTGATGGGAGAATATCTTTATGACCTTTGGTAATGCCATCCAATTTATTCAAACTACTACAACATAGATCAACATTCATATCTTTTGTAATATTTTTGAATTTCTCAGATATTGAAGGCAAATAGGGTACCGTGAACCAACTTTTACTCTCATTTTCATCCTCCATATCACTGTTACCCTGTTTTGAGTTTTGATGTCTTAATGATGTGTTTATATATAAAAGATTTCAATCTAGATTGTATTAAATATGAACTCAATTGGGTAGTCATTTTCCAAGAATATATTAACAACAAATTCTACATTCTTAGAGTGATATTTTGGATGCGACAGTAAAATGGCCCTATCAAACATGCCGATTATTACACCTTTCTTTTGTAATAGCGGATGGAGAGAATGGTAATTGATAAACCTGCTCGAAAATGTCGGTTTGTGGAACCAATCAGATTCTATAACACCATCGTTCTGTATTAAGGTAATGTCGAGAAAATTCAATTTATCTCCTCCCTTCTAACGTAAATTTTATTCTTGGGTGCAATAAATTAAAAGTATCAAGAACTTTATTAATAGAATTATACGGAACTGCCATTGCGATATCATATACGTATCTCATATAAAAATTTATATCAATTCTCAAACTCTCTCCAACGCTTTTTTCTCTAAATAATCCATCATTAGATCTGCAATGACTGGAGAAAGCGGAAAATTCGGTACCCATGGGAGTACCGAATTTCTGCCTATAGATTTTATTATTGCATATATCTGCCTATAGAGTATTAATATTTATAATTGCAATATAATACAATCTAGTAGGCCGAGAGCCTACGCATCTCCTAAAATACATAAAGAGGATTTGCAGTTTGAAATAATATTTCATACATAGACAGCCCTCTATACCCAGACTAACTTTAATCGTTAATAACTTTTTAACGAATAACGAATGACGGTTAAAACTTGTTGGAGGTCACTCAGAGTCCTTGACAACATATGTCAAGATCAAGGTCATCGGGGCTGGCTCCCCTCATTACCATAATTATCGAAAAATGGAAACACTTGGCCAAAAAAAACTAATATTCATAAAAATGAATTTTTAATGGCGGTGCAATTGATATATGATTCGACATTTTTCACCTTCAATAATAAAATCTATAGGCAGAAATTTGGTACTCCCATGGGTACCGAATTTTCCGCTTTCTCCAGTCATTGCAGATCTAATGATGGATTATTTAGAGAAAAAAGCGTTGGAGAGAGTTTGAGAATTGATATAAATTTTTATATGAGATACGTATATGATATCGCAATGGCAGTTCCGTATAATTCTATTAATAAAGTTCTTGATACTTTTAATTTATTGCACCCAAGAATAAAATTTACGTTAGAAGGGAGGAGATAAATTGAATTTTCTCGACATTACCATAATACAGAACGATAGTGTTATAGAATCTGATTGGTTCCACAAACCAACATTTTCGGGCAGGTTTATCAATTACCATTCTCTCCATCCGCTATTACAAAAGAAAGGTGTAATAATTGGTATGTTTGATAGGGCCATTTTACTGTCGCATCCAAAATATCACTCTAAGAATATAGAATTTGTTGTTAATACATTCTTGAAAAATGACTACTCAATTGAGTTCATATTTAATACAATCTAGATTGAAATCTTTTATATATAAACACATCCTTAAGACATCAAAACTCAAAACAGGGTAACAGTGATATGGAGGATGAAAATGAGAGTAAAAGT
>NW_017298596.1:578-914 GCF_001594075.2 Trachymyrmex cornetzi | reverse complement strand
CTTCTTACATCACATTTTTCCCCTTCTCTTTAAATTTGGATGTCTTCTGGTCTGAGGTATATACATATACCTCTGAACAATATATTTATATTTTTTGACCGTATATTTGAGAAACTCAATTAATACTAGACATTTAACTGCCTATTACGGTCGGAGCTGGATCCTCGTTGCTTTTAAATAATTCAATCTTGAATTACTAATATATACTATATATGTACTTGCATATATACCATATTGTAGTCTTTTTCAAACTGCGCGCCCAATTGTTTTTCCGGACTAAATAAACGCAATTAAAACTACTCTAGTAATCGCGAATTAAATTGACAAGCAATTTAA
>NW_017298596.1:0-256 GCF_001594075.2 Trachymyrmex cornetzi | reverse complement strand
ACACAATTCTCAGTTAAATTATAAGACAATACAACAAGCAAAAAGAATAAAATAGTATTATTCCCAGTCAAATGAGTTGAAAAAGAATTGTTAAAAAATTTTTTCCTTCCTTTTCCTTGTTATAAAAAACTCTTATGAGACAAGTTATCACAACGACTTCTCGCCAAGTACTAATTTTATTTAATTCTGTGACATATATATATATGGGGCATTCTTTGCCAAATCGGCCACCCCCCCTCGCCAAAATTCGGCGCAA
>NW_017298595.1:0-868 GCF_001594075.2 Trachymyrmex cornetzi | reverse complement strand
ACGTCTTTTGTTATTAAGGCCGTATCACATTAACGCGGATGCAATGGCGGTTACGATCCTTCGACCAATCAGAAATCAGCGGCCACCGACTGCAACTTGCGACTATCATTCGGATTGGCTGAGAAAGAATCCCATATCGCAATCGCATCGCAGCTGCGAGTAGCAAATGTGATATGGTCTTTAATAGAAGATGTGAACGAAGATGCGAAAAAAGATAACACCGTGATGCTGTTGGCATCATCTATATATGACATGACCATTCTCCACAGAGAAAACTAAGACCGTGGTTCGATTCATGCTGACAACGTTCATGAGCATCGTTTGTCTTCGTTTAACATTTGACAAACAACAAGGATAAAATGATTTTTAAGCGTTTTGAGCATGAATCGGACCGCGGCCTAGCATAGAGACGTCAACTGATTATGGGAGCTTTCCATCTACGACACAGCGATCACCTCATCCTTATTTAATATTTCTCTCTCTTTCTATTAAGTCTTCAGCTTCTCTCGTATGAACGCTCCGTCTGTCTTATAAGTCTATTGCTGGATTCACACTGCATCCGATTTGCGTCGTACGACGCTTTGCAACCAATCAGAAAACAGGATTTCGATAATATGAAGCAAAATCCATCAGAATCCTGTTTTCTGATTGGTTACAAAGCGTCGTACGACGCAAATCGGATGCAGTGTGAATCCAACAAATGGCCCCAACTCGCCGGCTCGCGTAAAGTAAGGTGAAACAATATGTATAATGGCGGTAGCAATACTGGAAATAGCCAATCAAATATGTCCGAATATGCATTTTTCTTCTGCGCATCCATCAAATTGCTTCACCTTATATATTTCCACCATGATCACGACGCTACGCT
>NW_017298594.1:0-233 GCF_001594075.2 Trachymyrmex cornetzi | reverse complement strand
ACCTTTTTAAAAAAAGGTAAAAAAAGGCGCCAAGGGTGCATGTACCTTCAATAAAAAACTTTACATAAACTAAAAAAAAACCCTTACATAAATAATATATTAGTAATTCAAGATTGAATTATTTAAAGCAACGAAGATCCAGCTCCAACCGTAATAGGCAGTTACATTCTAGTATTAATTGAGTTTCTCAAATATACGGTTAAAAAATATAAATATATTGTTTATAAATAATA
>NW_017298593.1:0-227 GCF_001594075.2 Trachymyrmex cornetzi | reverse complement strand
GTCCTGAAGAAAAAACATCGAAGTCGCCAATGTCACCATCAACGTCGGCAAAATATAAGTAAACCGCTTTGTATCTTCTTTGTTTACAAATGCGTTTATGGTGACTAGTGTTAATGCATTATATTCTCTGTTAAAAATGAAGAGTAATCAACAAGTTTTTTTGTTCTTTTTCCAGAAAGCGCTGCTACTGATGGTGAAGCCATCAAACGCCGCTGATCGTAGACAAT
>NW_017298592.1:0-789 GCF_001594075.2 Trachymyrmex cornetzi | reverse complement strand
TTCGGTGGGTCCGCACCGCTAGTCTCTCCATCCGAGGAAAGGGTAAGTCTCCTGCTTCGACCTTGTTCACCTCTTCTGTCCTCCAGGTTCTGGACAGTGTTCTGTAGAACACTTATCTGGTCCCTCATAGTTTGTCTTTCCCTTCTGAGGGTATCGACCTCCCGGCGAAGTTTAATAACCTCCTTTTCTAATGCCAGGTTATTAGCTCTGATTTCATCCGTAGGTCCCGTGCCTCTCAATATCTCGGATTAAAAGCCGCTGGACCGCAATCTTGGCTACGTTCACGCCCACTTTAATTTGACGGCAAAAGTCACCCCTCATTGATGACGTGCGTCTTTCAGCTTCCCCAGCGGTCTCCAAAACTCTCAGTGTCTCCGCCATGATCGTCTTTGGAGACATCTGGGGAAATAATGCCGTCACCTCTTCTACAGCGTCTTTCTGACAGGATGTGAGCCTATCGTCCAATAGGCATTCCACAAGGCCCCTCCTCTTTTTTAATCCATGGCCGCCCCTCTTAGATATTTGGAAGAAGTCTTCCCTATCCAGCTCATCATCCTCGAATTCCATGCGTCTCGAGCCGAGTCTGGATAGGGCGTGCGACCCTGGGCAGTTCGAGCCCTTGGGTTTCCGCCCCCTCTTCTTCCCCTTTCTGGGGACCTGATCAAATGAGGAGGACAAGTCCTCTTCCGTGTCCTCTATATATGAAATCGAGATCGACGGTGTCACCTCACCTCCAGTACTCTCCTCCTGGCCAGTGTCTATCTCGATCACGCTGGAGGGGTTAGATGG
>NW_017298591.1:0-1733 GCF_001594075.2 Trachymyrmex cornetzi | reverse complement strand
ATGCAATTTTACAGAAATTATGTAATTCCACAAAAATTATGTAAATTTGTTTTTATTGTGTAAGTAAGGTAAAATCGTTATGGCATAGGCTACTAATATGGAATAGTGGCTTATTTTTTAAACAAAGCATTACAATCTGGCGGCAATCACTGAAAGTTATTGCAACTGTTACCAAACATGTCATAACAAGCAATGAACTCGGTCCGATCAACCGTTTTGCTACAATTAACATTTATTCATTTTCGTTATGTCAGAAGATTCTGCAGCTTTTTCTAAAAAGTGTTCTCACAAACTGAAAGTAAGTTTGTTTAATGCTTATATTGCACAGACGCTTTTAATAATGTTGCATGAACAATATTATGCAGATTAATTGCTATTTCAAACTTGTTTATTGCTACGGAAAGTACTTTATTTGTTATATGATGACATGAAGGTAATGTGGAATACATCGAGGGTTGAGAATATGGAACAGATTCCATGCATGTAGCAACTTATTCGTGATCAGATTAGGTTAGGTTAGACTACAGCATGTATTCTATATCAGCTTATTTGTGATTTATCAGTTTATTTGCTTATTCGCTTGTTACTTTTCCTCGGTAACGAGAAACTGTAACTTGTTACTTTTAAAAATAACTTTCCATTCCCTGATCAACATCCACAAAATGTTCACCCCGCATGATATTTTCTACTTTAGAGAACAGATAGAAGTCACAGGGTGCTATATCAGTTGATTAGGGAGGTTGGTCCATAGTAGCGATATTATTTTTGGCCAAAAACTCGCGCGTAACGAACGCGGTGTGCGAAGGTGCATTGTCCTGATGCAGAATCCATGCGTTGTCAGCCCACAATTCGGGTCGTATACGTCGCACACGTTCACGCAGACGCTTTAAGACTTCAACATAGAATTTTCCATTAATAGATTCACCTTCTGAGACATATTCATGATGAACAACACCACAAATATCGAAAAAAACTATGAGCATTGTCTTGATTTTTGAACGACTCTTGTGCACTTTTTTGGTGCGAGGCGAACCACGATGCTTTCACTCTTCACTCTGTCTTTTTGTTTCAAGATCATACTCGTAAATCCAGGATTCGTCTCCAGTTACCACCCTTTTGAGAAAATTTGAATCCTGGGTATTTTCGATCCAGTCATTGCAACAGTCAACATGTCTTTGTTTTTGATCGTCAGTCAAAACTGTCGGAACAATTTCCGCATGTTCAAATCTTCTTTTAAAATTGTCTGAACACTACCGTTACTTATTCCAAGTTTTTCGGCAATCATTCTAGGTAATTCGACGTTCTGCCTTCACCAAATCGTTGAATGTTCTCATCGACACGTGATGTTGAAGGGCGCCCCGCTCGTGCGTCGTCATTAACGATCTCCCTTCTCTCCTTAAACCGGTCCACCCATTTATACACAGTTCTACGCTTTATGGCAGACTCACCATACACCATTTCCAACATTTGAAGAATTTACTAGCCGTTCTTATCAAGTTTTACGAGAAATTTGATGTTGGTTCTTTGCTCGATTAAAACGTCTCACTCCATTCCGCCAACACGAACAAAAGTACGTTAATAAAAGTAGACACAAAAAGCAAAGATCTCACTCGACCGTGACCTAACTTTTACTAAGGATACGCTTCTCCCGAGAGGTTGCACCACTGTATAAGCTTACAGCGTCACCACATCGGCAGAATAAAATTCAGTGCACGAACTTTTTGAACACACCT
>NW_017298590.1:639-1317 GCF_001594075.2 Trachymyrmex cornetzi | reverse complement strand
ATTCAGCGGTACCCGTCCACAAAAGTGGTGACCCCGACGTGATCTTCCTCAGTACACTATGACAGACACACCAGACCCTTCGCAAACCGGAGGAAGCGGGCATATACATCGGGTAGCATTGAAAATACCGCCTTTCTGGGCAGACGAACCCGAGCTATGGTTCGCACAATTAGAGGAGCAATTCACCCTCGGTAGTATTACGGCCGACGCCACGAAATACGCTTACGTTCTTTCGCACATAGAAACGAAGCATGCGAAAGAGATCAAGGATTTGATCACCAAGCCCCCTGAGCACGACAAATACGAGAATATCAAGAAGGCGCTGATACAACGGCTATCGCTGTCACAAGAACAACAGATACGCCAATTACTGGAACACGAGGAAATGGGCGATCGCAGGCCTTCTCAGTTCCTGCGACACTTGCAAGCCCTAGCCAACTCAGCCATCCCGGAGCAATTGCTAAGAACACTGTGGATGGGCAGACTACCATCACAGCTTCAGGCAATCTTAGCTACCAGATCCGCGGATAAGCTAGACGAAGTAGCAGAGCAGGCGGACAAAATACACGAAGTTTCCTGCCGAGCAACGACCGTCGCCAGTATTCAACCAGCGAACATGGAGCAGCAAATTCGGGAATTAACGAAACAAATGGCTAGCTTAAAAGGCCAACTCTCGCG
>NW_017298590.1:0-460 GCF_001594075.2 Trachymyrmex cornetzi | reverse complement strand
CGTAGACCAAACGCGGTACCTCATAGACACCGGTTCCGACGTCAGCGTCTATCCACGAACAATGATTCGAGGACGACGATCATCTAGTTCACCCGTACTCTTTGCTGCAAATGGGTCTACCATATCAACATACGGGTTCATCGCTTTGCAACCTAATCTCGGATTACGCCGTGCTTTTCCGTGGCGCTTTATGGTAGCCGACGTAACTACTCCGATTATAGGATCCGATTTCCTCGCGCATTTTCATCTCCTACCGGACATGAAGCAAGGTCAACTAGTCGACGCGAAAACTGGACTCAAAGCAAATGGGACTACAAATCGAAAAGAACTGTCGTCAATAAAATCCGTGATAGGAAACACTCCCTATCATCAATTATTGACACGGTTCCCCAAAATCACACAAACCCTGGAACAGCCTAAAGAGCAAAGGACGAGAAGCGGACGAATATCACGTCCACCA
>NW_017298589.1:0-444 GCF_001594075.2 Trachymyrmex cornetzi | reverse complement strand
TGTCACGTACATTTTTACTATAAATTCTCGCACAGCCTCCGCGGTCAATTAGTCTGCTTGTCTACGAGAGAGTTGCTCAATCTATCAATCCGATTTGGAAGAAATAAAATGGAAGACATCAATGACCTTGTAGACGCTGGTGAAATTATCCGTATAAATGCGGATATATTATCAGAAAGTGCGGCTTGTTTATACGACAGTATAAGTACTATTTTAAATTCAGTTGTGGATATAATACTGAGAGCACCCCAAATTCCTTGGATGTAACTTTTACGCTTACAAATAAGTACTGTATAATGGCTAAATGGTAGGTATTATATTAATTTTATTGATACAAATATATTCGTATGTTCGAGTTGGGATCATGTGTTGTCCGTTTATGTGAGTGTTATCATGTGTTAAGATTCCGACATTTACTCGGAGCACAGAGATCGTTTAATTCGC
>NW_017298588.1:0-1364 GCF_001594075.2 Trachymyrmex cornetzi | reverse complement strand
CTTTACCTGAGATAAAAATGATGGATGAATAATAGAGCATGTAATGTGAATAACCAATCTATTTATGATATTTTTGTGCGCTGTAATAGCGCCGATGCGAAATCCAGCGCTTATAGTCTTACTAAACGAATCCATTCTAATCACGCGACCATCGGTATCGAGGGAGAAAAACGACGTGGGTTGTTCATCCAAAAAATGAACGAAGCAGTAAGGATCGTCCTCGATGATCAGGAAGTTGTATTTCTGCGCCAATTCGTACACTTTTCTTCGTCGAATCTCCGACATGACGACGCCTGTAGGATTTGCTCCCGTCGGATTGATATAAAGTAACTACACAACAATCAAGCATATCATTTTAATGAAAGAAGATGGTTTTAAAGTAATATGACAGTTGTTGTATATAAAATAAATATTGTATAAATAAATAAAAAATAAATGTAAAATAAAAATGTTATTTATATGAATGAACTTACAATACTTTTGAAATTATCGATTTAAAATAAATGATTAATGAATGACAGATAATGACTATTCAGAGTAGAGATGAAATAATTAAATTTATAATTTGAATTTGTATAATTACTCAGACAGCATAAAATTTATAAAATATTCATAAAATATTTTTAATGTTTTGTAAATATTTTTGTGGCTTAGATCGTAAATATTAATTATAAATATTATGAAATATTTATTGTAAATGTTATAGTAAATGCTATGAAAATACTTAATAAGACATTATAATTCAAATAAAAAATACTTGCTTAAAAATATTTATTTGTATTTATCACAAATATTACATAAAATATTTAATCTACATTTTAATAATATTTTGAATAAAGTTTTATATAAAATATGTATATGATATTTTAAAAAATGAATAGTAATAAATATTTATCAGAAATATTCTGTGCATTCTGTGTTCTGGGTATACATATAAGTTATGTACATGTATAATATGTGAACTATTTGACATTTCAATCTACTTTTAATGGAAAGTATTGATATTTTTACGCAAGGTTAAATTAAAAGCAAAGTAAAATATTCTTCACGAATAAAGATAAAGATCCGAAAATAAATAATTGTTTTCTTATTATTTTTTATGCAGTCTGAAAAGAGATTTGACACAATACTTTTGTGACTCACTTTTGGCATTGGTCTACCATTCTTAAGTCTTTCTTCGCATTTTTTGGAAATTTCTTCAGGAATTATCCCATCAGCATCTTGATTAATTTCTATAATATCCGCTGCCAGAGGTGCTAACTATAAGTAAAAAAGAGAAAAACTTTGAACAATTATTCTTTAAAAATAATTTATTAATGTCTTTTACATGTTAAAAATAATATTGTATTAAAGAAGAAAAAAAA
>NW_017298587.1:0-731 GCF_001594075.2 Trachymyrmex cornetzi | reverse complement strand
TGATTTACTATTAAAATTATATATTAATTTTAAATATCTCAGAAATTATGACAAAGTTGCTACGAAGCTAGAAATCCGGGAATATTAGGGAAATTGAAAATAGGGAAATCAGGAGAAAGTCAAAGAATTTTGCAAAATTTTCTGGAAAACTAAAATTTTTAGCTTTAAAGAAGTTTAATATAGGTATCTGTAGATTATACACGCATTTTACACAGTTTTGAAATACTATCAATTTAACAATTAAATGCAAGCAGTGTCAGCAACATTAATGGTAATTTACATTGCTAAGTTAAATTACTCTTTTAATAAAAGATAGATATGACAGCTTTTAAATCACGAAAATGCAAGAAATTTCGAAATATTATTGAAAGCTTGAGAGAAAGTCATGAAATTTTATCTGAAAATCAGGGAAAAGTTATGGAATTTGAAAAATTTGTAATAATCCTGTATAAGAGACCCATATCTAGTTGTAGACAAAGTTACTCAGTATTATGATCTTGACAACATATGTTAAGGTTATCGAAGTATTTCCGTAATCTGTATAATTATCAATAAATCTTGATATAAAAGGACAGTTTAAAAGGAATAAAAAAATAAATATATGTATATTCAAATTAAAATAAATTGAAATTATTTTTGAGGACATTGGAAACGTTTGATTAAATAAATAATAAAAGGGTTTAATCCCAAAATGTTTTAACTTGATAAAAAAAAAATACAAATAGACTATC
>NW_017298586.1:1403104-1404221 GCF_001594075.2 Trachymyrmex cornetzi | reverse complement strand
ACACCGCAAAATGGTACAGGACTTTTCGACTCAGTATAGTATGTTCTACCCACGCACGAAACACTTGTCGGTAATTTCCAGACACCCTGTATAGTATTCGAAAATTATATTTTACGATTGTGTGTGTGTGCAAGAGCCTAATGATAGGTTTTGTAAAAATGAACTTTTTTTTATAAAAAATTACAATTGTTTTTAAAGATAAGAACGCAGTTTTGCTTGTCTCTATATTGAACAAGAAACTGATTCTATATAATATATAATCATGTAGTATTTCAATAGTGCCAGAAGCGTCTATTTTGTCGGTACTGATTCGTAGTATCATACGCATGTGTAATAGTTTGCCATAAATGCCAGAAGCGTCTATTTTGACGGTACTGGTTTATATTATTATATGCATGTATTTGTTGTTATAAATATCAGAAGCGTCTATTTCGACGGTACTGATAGAATAAATCTCAGAGACGTCTAATCAGACGATACTGACAAAAATATCAAAAGCGTTTGTCTTGACTGTAATGGCAAATAAATGTCAGAAGCGTCTATTTTGACGGTACTCGTTTGTATTATCATATGCATGTTATTGTTTGTTATAAATGTCAGAAGCGTCTGTTTCGACGGTACTGATAGAATAAATCTCAGAGACGTCTAATCATACGATACTGATAAAAATATCAAAAACATTTGTCTTGACTGTAATGGCAAAATAAATGCCAGAAGCATGTATTTGAACGGTACTGGTTTGTATTACAAAAACTTGGATCGCAATGCAAGCTCTACAAGTATGCAGAGTGATGCTATTGTTGAAAGGTTTAAAAATAGCATTGAAATGCATGAATTGATCTATAGAACGATCATCGCCGATGGTGATAGCAACGTATTTAAATCCATTATTGATAATAGACCGTATCAGGGGCAAATGACAACAGTGAGCAAAATAGAATGTACAAATCATTAGCTTCGTAATCTATGCAAAAAATTGAAAGTCATCTCAGTAACGACTGAGCTAAAGATGCATAGAAACCGTTTTTATATAAAATACCTATTTTATATAATATGTTTTTGTATAATATGTTGTGAAAAACATAAAAAGATTCGAAAAGCCGTTTTAGAGGCAGTT
>NW_017298586.1:1402609-1403024 GCF_001594075.2 Trachymyrmex cornetzi | reverse complement strand
AATAAGAACTTAATAAAAAAAAATAGTTTTGAAAAGCTACACCAGCTGCTAAATTGTAGAATAAAAATAGCATGTGTCATTGAAAAAAAAAATAAATGTGACCTTGATCTGATCTTAGAGACGCCATCCAAGGTCAAACTAAATATCAGTAAATAGCTCCTTTAAAACCTTACAACTTTGGTATGAAACGTTTCATCTAAAAACGTTATTTAAGGCCCTTAGCATAAGGATGACCGTAACTGAGTCGTAGAACATGGATCATAGTCATAGGTCATAGTCAACGCACTATATTTTGGCGTACTATGTATGTACGCCGTTACAAGTACAATTCACATTTCTTTACGATTAGTTATAGCCATCTTTATGTTCAGCCCATAAATCCGGGGTCTTTTTGGATACCCTATATAATACATAT
>NW_017298586.1:1400408-1402316 GCF_001594075.2 Trachymyrmex cornetzi | reverse complement strand
AATGCCATTTTAATTTAGGATGTAACGTGTATTGTCAACTCATAGATACATCACACATACATATGTATCTATTCCATCTCTTTTTTTACGTCTAATGGGTTTTCTACAATAAGCCATTAATCATATATAAGAAGTCAGATGCTAAAAATTGACAACTATAATTGGTTAATTTTTAGCTTCTGACTTCTGATTCATGACTAATGGCTTATTGTAGAAGGCCCATAATAAAAAGAGATAGAAGAGTTACTCATATTTATATATTCAGATATAACATAGATATATTAGTGAATATTAGAATTATATTTTATGTTCAATGTGATGTACACGCATTACAAAACATAAAATATATTTCTAATTCATATCCACGTATGTGTAGCTACTTCATCTCTTTTTGTTACGTGTAACAAAAAAAAGATATAAGTTTCTCATGCTGAGATATTCATGCAGATATATTAACACAAAATATTAAAATTTTATGAGTATTATAATGTGTCTGTATGTATGTATGATTGATTTACTTCATTATATATAAATAATAAATATAAGTATATACATACATACAGACACACATTATAATATAGAGACACGTGAATATTAGAATTATGTTTTATGTGCATTATTATGTACACACATTACAAAACATAAAATGTAATTCTAATTCATATTCACTATGTCTGTTTAGATGTATTGGAATTTTATGTGCATTTTATATTTTCAATACATCTAGACAGACATAGTGGATATAAATTAGAAATACATTTTATGTTTTGTAATGTGTGTACATAATAATGCACATAAACTATCATTCTAATATTCACATGTCTCTTCATTATAATGTGTGTCTGTATGTATGTATGTATGTAAGTATATATATTTATATTTATTATTTATATATATAGAAGTATATATATGCATACATACATACATAGACACACATTATAATACTCAGAAAATTCTAATATTTCATGTAAATATATCTGCGTGAGTATCCGAGCATGAGAAATTTGTATCTCTATTTGTTACATTCAGTTTAATTCTAACATATGACTGTATATAACTGTATAAGAAGACATATTAGTGAATATGTACAATTACATTTTATGTGTATTATAATGTATAAATGCTTACACAAAAAGTATTATTCTAGAATTACATATGTATCACTTATGCATCTATATGCAATAATAGAATAATATTTTGTGTACACTGATCTATGTGTGCATATGTGCACACATTATTATATAAAATGTAACTATACTTCATATTTACTAATGTCTCTTTATGTTATAATAAAATTAAACTGTACGTATACATACACACACATTATACGATACACATAAAATTTTATTATAATATTATGTATAAATAGATATACAGAATATCTGCATGAATATTTCAGCATGTGTAATGTCTATGTCTAATGTGCGTATATTCACATAATTACGATAAAGATGCATTATTCTAATGTTGTACATAAGAATACATCAGTAATATTATATTTGTATTCATCAAGGAGCAGCTATAAATATACGTGCTATGTATACGAGTACATGTATCTATTGACACATTGTTGTTGCTTTTCAGAAAGCGACACAGTGTGACAGTGATCATGTCATCTTCATACATTAGCAAATAATTAGGATATCATTCACTGTATTAGGACGATATTTCATTTCTGCGTTTTTGTCGTACGACAAGCTTTTTCTGCGTGTTGATTGGCTATAGGATAGAGAGATCCGAGGACCTCTCTGTCTTGCACACATTTGTCGTACGACAAAAACGCATAAATGAAATATCGGCCTTATGCTGGATTCACACTAGATTCGACGTGCGTCGTACGACGCTCTGCAATCAGAAAATAGGATTCCGATGATACGAAGCAAAACCCATCGAAATTCAGTTGCAGAC
>NW_017298586.1:1400096-1400333 GCF_001594075.2 Trachymyrmex cornetzi | reverse complement strand
TTGAAAGCACCTTATGTATTGACAGATATTCTAACCTAAAAAGGCATTGGACATAAGAACAAGTGCTATTACAACCATGTTTCGATGAAATACTGTCAGCATTTAAAAAATCTATACTTCATATTACATATGTTACAGATTTTGGTAATTATTCAGAATACCTCCCTCACCTCCGATTTCGATAAAATTAGGCTCATTCGACGCGTTTTTGCATGAAACGAAAGAATCTGGCAGAAA
>NW_017298586.1:1394031-1399460 GCF_001594075.2 Trachymyrmex cornetzi | reverse complement strand
GGGCGTAAGCGTACAGGCGTAAGTTTCTGAAAATCTATATTATCGACCTTGATTAACTTCGACCGTCACTCCAGCATCCCCTTAAATTATTATTATTTAATTATTATATTATTATTTAATTATTGTATTATTTGTTATTATTTGTGATAATTTCATGAAATTTTCAGATGGCTGTTGTATGTACAGTCGCGGACACTGAGGTTGCAACACTTTTTTTTTCGATGGTTTGCAGAACACGCAACAATTTTCAGAGCGCGATCTACTATCTATTGTTACGTCCAGCGGACTCACGCTGCCTCTTTTCTCTTTCTTACGGAGACCTAGGAGTTATCAAACCCCTAAGACTTCTAGGAAAAGTAATAAAAATTTTTTCACGTGAGAAAGTTTAAGGGGGAAAATAGGGTTACAGGCTTTAAAATTTCGAATTTTTGGAACGAGCATGAATCGATAGTATTACTATTCAAGAATGTGTCCCCAAAATTTCAAAGCGAAATTCGAAGTCCTTCCCAAGTTATGAGAATTATACGGAGCGCGCTCGAGTTTACTACCTGACGCTGTAGCAGGCCTCGATACCAAAGAAGCGAGAAAAGCGCGAAAAGAAGAAATGTTGGCTGCAAATCTCTCTTATGAAGAAGAAGGCTTGCTATATGGCGCAGGAATCGCTGACTAAAAGGTAGGAACTTCGTATAATTCAATAAAAGCCATAAACGTTCAGTTTTTCATAACTTTTTTTCAAACGCGTTTTTCGCGAAACGATTTTTTTTCGGCTTGCGTGACGTCTAGCTCAAAAAATAATGAACCAATTTTAAAAAACCAAAGTGATTATTGTTCACTCGCGATACCCTCCCTCCTCTCTTTGCTTTCTCCTCCACTCGAAGTCTCATACTCACCACCACCACCCCTACCTATCTCACCTAATGAGACTCCTGCTCCACAATCCCCAGCTCCTCACTCCGACTTCGATCCCGAATTCCTGACCTTCCTTGATCAACCTACCCCTTTCCCTTCTCAGACCTTCCATTACATTACATCCATAGAAGACCTCCTCGACTTTTCGGTGACTGCTCCTCCCAACAGCTCCTAACCTGCCATTGTATATCTAGAAAATTGCTCACATCCTTTTACCATCCCGGCTGAAAATCTGACTCCTTTCCTCGAATATTACCCTCCTCCTTAAATCCAAATTCACGCACACACACTCTCACACCTACATTATTATTATTATATATACACACCTATATATCTATAAGTATCATGTATTGGAAATTCTAAATTTTAATTATATTTCATAATAATTAAACCCGGTTTGATTTATTTTTGAGAAACATCTCCTCGTATTCCTAACGCTAACACCACGATTGCACTTGGTCCAATCCCCGGCCCTTTGGATTCATTTCCAAGGCCGAAAATAAGGGCATTCGGACGTACTGGCCCATATGGAATAGAAGTGTGCCCCTAAGGCACACTGACCCATTTTCCAGCCTTTAGCGTGTGCGTCCGCCTCGGGGAGCCACTCAGCGGAGCGACGACCTCGAGCGAGGCTTCCACTTCATCCCCCTTCAGACCCCCGGCTCTTCGAGAGTCTAAGGACGAAGCGAAGTGCCTCTCGTTCGAGTCGGTTTTCCCACCTCGCTCCCTTGCGGTCCGGAGCTAGGATCCGACAACGACGGTAGACAAATCTCCTGTTACGACCACCCCCTCAGATTCCATGCGTGCGGAACCTTGGACGTAACAGATACGTGTAACGATCGGTTATAATCATATAGAATCGAAGTATACAATGTGACAGAAATGTATCTTGCGCGACGCGACAAACTCTTAAGATATTAATTGGATACTGTAGGATTAAACTGTAGGAGTAAATATAAAAGTCAAATAAATAATACATTTATACATTTATACATACGTACATTTATACATACATTTATTACATAAATATTATATATTAATATGTAATTATGTGATAATTTTAATATATGTGACCTTCTATTAATTTTCAACGCATTGGAAATGTAAATTTTTAAACAAAATTGTTTATTTGACTTTTATATTTACCCTAATCCTACGGTATCTAATTAATATCTTAAAAGTTTGTCGCGTCGTGCAAGATACATTTCTGTCACATTGTATACTTCGATTCTATATGATTATAACCGATCGTTACACGTATCAATAGATGATAGATCGCACTTTGAAAATTGATGCGTATTCTGCAAACCATCGAAAAAAGTGTTGCAACCTCAATGTCCGCAACTGTACATAACTTGTGGTATATGTGAAATAATAATAAACGAAAAGAACATTTCGACCCATCGGTATATGAAAGCATATAACTGGTTATTTATTGATAATTTTTTAATAATAATTTTTTTTAATCCATCTATCCACGTCATCTTTCAAATAAACAATTAACCCAAAATCTCTTTTTTATATTTTCTTTTTAAATTTATACATTCATTAATGCATACCAGATGCTGTTAGTCTATTTTGTCGTAGTTTCGCTTTATTTTTATTGTGCACAATCGCATCAACTTGATAGGTCCAATCGTAATACTATATTTGACATGACATTTTGGACTTTACAGCACTTTATACAACATAATTAATATAATTACCGTCAAAAATTTATCACTGCTAGCTCATTTATATGAGCGACATTCGAGGTTAGCATCAAGAGACACTGTAGTGGCTCGCGCCAAGTGGGCTGGGAGTGTCTTTTACACAAGTCAGCGAGTTGTGAGCATCCGAAATTATCAGTTTTTTAATAAAAGCTGGACCGATCAAGTTCTGAATATGAGTTCAATCGACAGCTTGGGCTCGAATTATATAATAAGCGTTTATTTTACCTCTACGTGTCCTACGAACGGAGATATCATCCGAAATCCGAAATGTCAAAATTTTGACGTCAGATACGTCATCGTCTCAAAAAGTCATCTCCTTTTCATATTTTTGACGGTAGATGGCACTCGTTTATTACTTTCATTAGAGTCCCTATAAGAGAGTAAAGAGAGTCGCGTCAACGTGAAGTAAAATGGCGTCTAACAAGGACTCTGTTAGGGTTCTGCACAATAAAAGGAACAGGGAACAGAGAGAACAAAGAAAAAGAATTTCAACCTATCAGAAATCATGTATTGTGGAATACACAGTTTCTGATAGATTGAAATTCTTATTCTCTGTTCTTTGTTCTCTGTTCCTCTTATTATACGGAGCCCTTTAGAGAAGGACTCTAAACCACAGACTTCTATCATAACATTAGACTGCTAACTCCCCACTTTTCCTGTTGTCAGATAATATGCATGAAGTAAGAGAATAGGAGATCGAACTCGATAGCGCGCGTGTAGCAAAAGTGTTCCTGACTTGTGTACCTTATTGGGAGGCAGTACGTCGAACGGAATAGCTCTTACCGATGGTCGCCATCTTTAAAAGCGTATCACACATGCGAAATGTAATGAATTAGTGTTCACGGTCACGCATTAGGGTGGTTAAAAAAAATTTTATTTTTTTTTATGGCCAACGATGGGTGAATTTCGATTCTATATAAAAAAAAAGGAACACGAGTTTTTTTTTTGAATGATATTAACACGTGCCTTGCGAGGCCTCAAATTTGTATTAAGTTTTGTATGGGAAAAGGTGTTTTTTTAATTTTTATGTGATAATGAGTTCAAAATACAACATTTTTGCTTCAACAATCATTGGTATCTGTTCTTAATGGTTTTCGGAAGGTAGTGCATTGAGGCGCAAAAATTAAAAAAATTTTTTGACGAAGTTATTACGTTTTAAAAATTAGTATTTTTTCGCATAAAAAATTGAAACAGTCCGAAATTGACTATTCATTCTCACATAATTCGACAGAAACAAGTCCTAATAATTTGACCCATGGATTTTTTAATTCTTCGAGATTTTCTGAATTTTTTTTTATATAGAATCGAAATTCACCCATCGTTGGCCATAAAAAAAATAAAATTTTTTTTTAACCATCCTAGTCACGCATACATCGTATACACGCGATGCTAGTTGTTACTCCGATTTTGAAAGAAAATGTTGGAAAATATAATTTTTATTGCAACATTTTTAACAACAAAGCAATATTAATTGAGAACTTATCGTAAATTGTATACATCGTATTACAATTTGAGTCCAATAATCGGAAATGGAAAATAGAAATTGCGTCAAACAGGCGATAGAAAGGTTATATTATGAAAAAGTACATAAGATTAGGTGTTAAACTTAATTCCTATCGCTTGCCTCCAACGCTGACGAGTTTCGACGATGAAGTCACATGTCTTTTGTAGTTTAGAATATCGCTGAAAGTGATTCAATCCTCACAGATTAGATTTTTCGACGCCAAAGAGATTTTCCAATCGATTGAAAATGAATCGCGATAAACTGTTTTTCCGACATATGCTTCTTCACTACTTTGACCTCAAGAAAACTGCAGCTGAAGCGCATCGCTTATTATCCGAAGTGTATGGTGATGAAACTCCATCGGAAAGAACATGTAAAGTTTGATTTGAACGCTTCCGAAACGGTGATTTTGATGTGAGAGACAAAGAACGTCCAGGACAGCCGAAAAAATTTGAAGATGTCGAGCTGCAAGAATTGCTTGATGAGAATCCAGCTCAAACTCTTTTAGAGTTGTCGAAACAGTTAAATGTTACTCCAAACGCCGATTAAGTGACGAATTGATGCAAAAAAGATCATCCGTAGCCAACAATCGACGCAAAGTCATTTTGTTGCAGGATAACACTCGACCGCATGTCGCATGTCTGCAGGTTGAGTCCATGCGTTTGTCTTCTGAACCTGCAGACGGATATGGAGGGGCTTCCGAAGGCCTACCTCCCGATTATAGATAAACTATAAAAGCTCGAGTTGTCACGTCTTGTCAGTCAGTGTCGCTCGTACACAGTAATAAGTCTTTCTGACGAAAAATTTTTTATTATTTTACAATTTTCATTAGTACTAGTTAATAACTAAAAAGTGACTCACTGTGTCTGATACCGATTGGTCAACATATCAGGAACCGGTTCTTGAATTATTCATGATATCGTTTGCGATACGGTACTTTGTAATTGTGGTGAGCGTCCCTATTTTCGGTTCGTTTTTCGATAAATTAGTTTCTATATTCTTTAATGTGACATTTTTAATATTTTCGTTCTTTTTCATTTTCTTTTCTTTCTTTTTATTTAATTCTGGCATTTAAATTCTCGATGTAGGGGAGCTCACCATGATAGGATAACTTTTATTTTATACAGGATGTCCCATAACTCTCCTGACAAATATCATGGACAAGTAGAGCGGATTAAACTGAGACGAAACGTCTTCTACCATTTATCAATTTTCGCAATAGTTAACGAGATATTTATTTATAAAAATATCCAAATTCGCCCGGCCCACCGCCAAATCCAAGCGCGCGGCTCGATAGGACCGCC
>NW_017298586.1:1390880-1393742 GCF_001594075.2 Trachymyrmex cornetzi | reverse complement strand
TAAAATGTACATATGGCAAGCGTGTTACTTTTTAATAGCATAAAAGAAATTTAGTCTAATGTGTTGAATTCTTAAAAAATTACGATTTTTAATGAAAGTTAAAATTATGTCGTGACATAATAATATTTCTATTAATTAGAACTATGTCGGAACATAATAGAAGTACGAAATTTTTATGTAGCGACATGTTAACTCGGCGAATTAACATTATGTCGCGACATAATAAAAATTTCGTATTTCTATTATGCGCACGTTCACGCACACAGAAAATGCACGCTAACAATTTTTCTATGTCGTAAATAATTTTGTTATGATACAAATATTCAGGAAATAATTCACAATTTAAAACGCGGAGACTAGCGCGACGAAAGTTCACTTTAGAGCGAACTAAACTGTGTTCTTGGAAAGAGTTCTCAATTTTCCTAATTTTTGTAACCGAGATATTAATTTCTAATATGTTTCCGAACATACGTGCATGGAAAAATAAATTTTTCGTACGAAGATTTCGTTTTGATATGAACAGAGAATGATCATAGCTCAAAGAATAATTATAGCTGGAAATTCGACGCTATTCGCGACTCATGTCTAGCGACGACCATTGCTGCTTCTTATAAACAACGCGTGCCTAGCGACAGCGAGCGCGCGCGGCGCGCCGCGCTGGGCGGTCCTATCGAGCCGCGCGCTTGGATTTGGCGGTGGGCCGGGCGAATTTGGATATTTTTATAAATAAATATCTCGTTAACTATTGCGAAAATTGATAAATGGTAGAAGACGTTTCGTCTCAGTTTAATCCGCTCTACCTGTTCATGATATTTGTCAGGAGAGTTATGAGACACTCTGTATATGTTAATGTGTGTTTGCTCTGAGGAAGGCTAAAAAATGAGTCGAAACATGTAAGCGCGTTTAGTGAATAAAGAAGTTTCACTCTTTATAAGTGCATTATTTGCGCGACGTCTTCTGCGCCCGACTCCTAGTGCCCTTTTTCTTTCCAATTCTTAAATAATTATGAAATAGTAAATTTAATATATTGAACAGTTAATGGATAAAATTTACTACTTTTTTAGTGATATAATGGAAAGAAATTTCACGGAAATAAATCATGCACGAAATGAAATTAAATTCAAATATTTGCAACAAAATTTGAATTTAGTTGAGCTACCTTCTTCGAATTGGGGATTCTTGACTGGAAACGACAAATTTTTTGGTTTTACGAAAGTTGAAAATGATTTTAGCATAAGAAAAAGAATTGCTGTCTTTCCAAATTTACATATTAATATTTATATCGATGATGAGATTATGTCCTTTTCAAAATTTATTAAAGTATCGAGTATTAATAATTTAAATTAAATTTTGGAAACATTAGATACTGTTTGATTTATACTCTTTTTGATTGTATATATATTTTAAGGATTAAATATGTATGCAACCAAGAGAATTAGTGATTTTGCACCAATAATTAAATTTGACAGGTGAAATGGAATCCACCGAGTCATAAAAGAAAACCAGTAATCAATTTGGATTTTTTATCCACAGAGAGTAAAGGCTTTATTTATTTATTTATTCTGATATATATTATATATATTCAAATAATTTGATATCAGATATAAAGTCTGAGATTTATATTTCAATTTGTATCGGAGTAACTTGAGTGTTTATTATTACTTAGTACCGTATGATGAAAGTTTATACGACATATTGATTCAACCTTTTTTAAATGATTGTACATTTTCATTATAAGACAGAATATAAACTTAGTGGTTTATTAAATATTTGTTTCTATGTACATTTCTTTTTTATTTTTCCTTTTTATTTCCTTTTTATTTAACTATTGTGTTTCCGGTATCTACTAGGGTTACGTTCCAAAACTTCCTCTCCCCGAGGAAGATTTTACTCTATATGCTATAGTATACGTTACGTGTACTATATACTTCGAGTAAAATTTTTCTTGGAAAAGAAATTTTGGAACGTAGCCCAAAAAGATAACGTTCAGAACCTAAATTAACTTCGAAAAATTGAAATATATCTGTTGACCACAATTACAAATAGAAAGAGAATCTGAATTAGAAATCAGAATTTATTAATATAATTATTTTGTTTGGCAAAAATATTTGGATCCGAGCACAATGAAGCCGGGAACGAACCATAGTAGGCGCATTAGCGGTTAAAGTTCCATTGTGTATTGCGAAAGACGTGAAGTTAATTTCGTGTTCCCGGCTTTGTTGTGCTTAGACCTTTTAGGCCCGGTTGTTCCACCTTTTGGTAAATTTTACCTATTAGGTAAATTTGACAATCCGCGCATGTGATGGGGTAATCTTGCTACTTACCCAATAGATAAAATTTACCAAAAAGGTGGAACAACCGGTCCTTAATGTTTTATTTTAAACTTTTGTGAAAACATTTGAAAAATTGTCAACTTACAGTAGAAGGTGTAAAAAGACTTTTTCTTGCCGAAGTATCACTTTTTCCGCCTTTCGTGATACACCCTCGAATCTAACACGCCATTTTTACGTTTGTACGATTTACACTGTTTAATAAATATTTCGATATTCGGGGTCTTCTTCTTCTTCTTCTTCCCCTTAGATTCCGACCCAGTCGTAGGGTCATAGTACTATGCGTTGATTTGATCTTGCGATCTAGCTTAGAACTTCTTCGAGGGTAGAGATTCAGCTTATGCTTCAAAATAAAACTAAGGCCGATATTCAAAGTCAATTCTTATTTCAAGACCGTCTTAAGTAATGTCTTAAGACCAGGGTTGGGTAAGTTACTTTTTTTTTTAACTAAGTTAAGTTAAAGTTAATAACCTTAAAAATTTAACTTAGTTAAGATACAAGTTAATGTATAATGAAATTAATTGAATTAAAA